>NC_039278.1:2496644-2789144 GCF_003368295.1 Carassius auratus | reverse complement strand
ATATATATAAATAAATAAATAAATATATATATATATATATATATATATATATATATATATATATATATATATATATATATGAAAATGATTAGTTTTGACATAATTTACAAGACTTAAATTACAAAAAGTGTGACAATTAAATAATGTGTACTTAAGATACATTCAGTGCAATCTATAAAGGTAGCATGGCAAATGGGATGTGTTTCATTCGTCAGGTAAAAACATCCCCAGCTGTAGCGACACCCAAGCATTTACTCTATTGTACCTACGTACATGTCATATTCTCAAAAGGATGTCACACATAATAGTGAGTCTGAAAGTGGTGTGTGTATGTGTGTGAATGTCAGGTGTGTGTGTTCTGCTCGTACCCTCGCAGGACTGCTGTCCGCTCCTCAGGCTGTATCCCGCGGTGCACATGCAGGAGCGGCTGGAGGCAGATGTGGGCAGACACAGCTGAGAGCAGTCACCATTGTTGTTACTGCACATGTTTGAACCTGATGATACAACACACACAGTTTAGCCCAGCAAACTCAAGTTTACCTAAGGGACAAATTTCAGTAGAAAAGCTCAGCACAAACCACCCACAATCCAGTTTAACCGGAGGTCATCTGCACTGGCTCTGTAAACTGATGTGCTGTAAGTATTTAAATGAAGGAACAGTTCACCCAAAAATGAAAATGTGCTGAGAATGTACTCACCCTCAAGCCATTCAAGAACTAGAGATACAATTTACATAGCATCACTTCCAGTGGATGCTCTGCAGTGAATGGGTGCCGTCAGAATGAAAGTCCAAACAGCTGATAAAAACATCACAATAATCCACAAGATATCCACACTACTCCAGTCCATCAGTTCACATCTTCAAGAGCCAGATCTGCTCGTTTGTAAGAAAACGAACCCAGCATTATAGCATTGTTACGACATTGTTTTGAGCTAAAATATTAGTCCAGAATCCATAATAACGCTTGCTCCAGTGAAAAAGTCACCTGGTTTGAATCGGGAGAGAAATCTGCAGGGATCAAGCTGTTAACTGATGGACTGAAGTTGCTTTTATCATCTGTTTGGACTCTCAGTCTGACGGCACCCATTCACTGCAGAGCATCCATTGGTGAGCCAGTCATGCAATGATACATTTCTTGAACTCTGTCCAGATGAAGAAACAAACTCATCTACATCTTAGATGGCTTGTGTGTGAGTACATGTTCAGCAAATTTTCATTTTTGTGTGAACTATTGCGTTAAACTAAGTCAAGGTCACTCTTTTTATCAATGCTAATGAGGCTCATTGTAGGCACAATGAACTATCTTGAAAATTGCAATTTGTTCTCAGCACAGATTTTTCTGGCTGTCATCTGAACAGTTCCTTATACACTGCATGTAGTTGATTCTTGAACCTGTCTGCACGGTCTCATTGTAGATCTTCATGTGCATCATGGGAGACGTGCTGTTTCTCAAGACCTTCCAGTCTCCTCCATCACTCTTGTCACAGGTGCCGATCTCATCCGTGCCCTGATCCGCCCACCACAGCTTATCACCTGCACAACAGCAGTCATAACATTAGTATTTAACAAAAAGACCGCCAATGAAACGACCAGTGCTATATTTACCCATGATAGCCAGCGCAGAGGCTTTGTTGAGTTTGCCTTTGACCGCGTCTAACACCTCCAGCCCTGACCCGTCCAGCTTACAGCGGTTAATGGTGCTGTTTCCTGAGCTGATCCAGTACAGCTGCTCCGTGTCGTAGTCTATGGACAGACCTGCAGCACACACACGGCTCAGCGGCTCAAAAGGATGCAGTTGTGCTTTATAATTCTCAACGGATTCTCAACTGCATGACATTTTATATTTACATACATTAAATGTATTCATTTAACAATAATGAAAAAACAACAATAATAAATGTCAGCTGTCACTCACCCACTGGTCCTTTCTGATTGGTGAAGATCACGGTACGGTTCGTGCCGTCAGTGTTGGCCATGCTGATGTTATTTCCATCAGTCCAGTACAGCTTTCTGGACATGAAACAGTTAACAAAACAAGAATGTTAAGCAGGTTACATCCCATTATCAAACATTTGACTCAATTAACCAATCACAATATGGCCTTGTGCGATTATTCCATCATGATGTGATTATTTGAGCAGCATGTGCTGGGTGCATCAAAGTAAATGTGCTGCAGTTGAGTTTCTTCTGCAAACGAGTGAACGATTCATTCTGAATGGAGCAGTTAAGTTCTTGCTCATTTTCACCGTGCACATAGAGCTCTGACACAGACAACATGACAGAAATGTTGAGTGATTTCTGAGATACCACATAAATACTCCTTCAAATCACAATCATGAATTATAAAATGGTTATTGGGAATATGCCATTAATGATTATTAAAAACAAGAGTTATTATAGTTAACTAAAACGAAATCCTTAAAAACGTGACTTAAAAACATAAAATATTAAATAATAATAATAATAATAATAATAATAATAATAATAATAATAATAAAATAAATAATACATATTATTATAAAACTATAAAATTAAGGTGACAAATATACAAAGTCAAATCTATTTCAAGATATTCCCAAAAACTATAATATCATATTATAGAGTATTTTATTTCATTGCATGCTTCATTTCCACTAGCATGGTAGACGATAATAAAGAACGATGATACAAAAGCAGTTTGGGCCCTTTTTCTAATCTTCATGCTCATTTTTCACATCAGGTGTGACATCAGGTGTGAGTCAGATCAGTGTCTGATATGGACTACACATAAAAACTCATTGAAATGTTGTCTCTTTGATGCATATCAGATACATATTTTTCTCTTTTTCATGCAATCAAAAGGAAACTTAAATTAAGCCTGTAATTCCAATAAAACAAGAGTGCATGCGGCTGCATCCTTTTGGCATCTTTTAGGAAGTGGGATGTGTTCTTGTGTTAGTGTTCTGGGGTAAATTTCACTAGTGTTTGTGGCACGTGTTGACTCACCCCAGTATGGGATGCAGCACGAGGCAGTGGGGTTTGTCCAGGCCCTGAATAACAGCGTTCTTGAAGGAGCCGTCCAGTCTGGCGACGTTGATCTGTTTCTTATTGCCATCATAGCTGGTCCAGAAGAGATTACGTGACACCCAGTCCACCGCCAGACCATGTGCGTTGGGAATATCTGATCACACGCAAGACACACCAAATAACCATTTCCAGATATTAATTCTTGGATAAGAAAAAATAAATCTAAACATTGAGTGCATTTCCACAGGGATAAACATCTGGATAAACAGAAAGACGGATGGTAAAGTGTGAGTCATCGTTTCATCGTATTACCCACATGTCTGTAATTTGGTTTTGAGGGCTCTGCTAATTTAACTTAAACAGCATTTCTAAAAACACACTCGACTGTAAACAGGACAACAGTTCTGCTCTGTAAACAATGACTGAGATTCTCATTCGAGTCAGCTTTAAACAACCACATCCTGATATTATACAGCCTTTCGTGAACTCCCAAGATAATCATTTGATTCAACTCAATGGGACGGCTCATCAAAAAATGTGTTTACCCACATGTCAAAAGTTTAGGAAAAAAATAAGAAAGAAAGAACGTCATCCAGATTACAACCATTAGAAATAACCACACTAACCATAGAAATTGTGTCTCAGTTGAATGAACTGGCTACAATAAATATGAAGCCGATCATTATTTTAATCTCACATCATAACTGGTCATTATTACATTTATTTTGTGATAATCAATGGTTTCTTATGCTCAGCAAGGCTGGATTTATTTAATCAAAAACATAGTAAAACGTGAAATATTATTACAATTTAAAACAGCATTTTTATGTAATTTGTCCTTTGTCCTTCAGAAATCATACTAATATGCTGATTTGCTGCTCAAGACACGTTTCTGATTATTATCAATGTCAAAAACAGTTGTGCTGCCCAATATTTTTGTGGACACTGAGACACATTTCAGGATTCACAGATGAACAGAAAGTTGAAAAGAACTGCATTTATTTGAAACAGAAATCCTTTATGACATCCTATATGTATTTACTGTCACTTTTGATCCATTTAATGCACGCTTGATGGATAAAACGATTTATTTCTCTGAAGTCCGTCTGAATGAAGGTCATACCTGCAGACACCACCGTCTCTATTCCTGTGCCGTTGATGAAGGCCCTCTTGATGGTCTGAGTCCGAACATCTGACCAATAGATGCGCTGCTCCAGAGCGTCGTAATCTACAACCGTGACGTTGTCGATGTCGGGGACGGTGAAGGAGATGATGTAGTTGTAGTACGGATTATAGATGTCCACTCCTCTTATCTCAATCTGACGGGCGTACAGCAGGAACTGACGCGACTCTGGAAGAGACACAGAGACACAGAGACACCCGTCATGACTGGAGCCAGAGACAGTGGATATGAAGATCCAGTAACTACTAATGTCAAACTAAACATCTGAAATTTGGTGGAAATAAATGTATTAATTATAAGAAATGCTGATTGATTTGTGTCTGGAAAGCCTGATTTCTCTGTGTATTTAAGCTGATTTTATTGGTGTTCTTCTTTATTTATTCATTTATTTTTTTGGTCAGGGTTGCCTGGAGGGTCTTGTTTTGCCCTTCGTGTTCATGTTTGTGTTTCCCAGTCAGGATTATCTGTGTTTTTGGATGTTGTTATTAAAGTTGTGTAGACGAGCCTTGCTCAATTCTTCTGCACATAGATTTCTATTGTAAGAGCATTACTGTATTGTATCTATAAATTGTTTTTACAAATTAAGAAACAAATCTATTTTCTGTGGTAATCTATAGTAGGTATGGCTACAAAGAAGCCATAAAGAAATCCAGTTGACAGTAGTTTCATTGTTATTATTCTGCATTTTTTTAGCATTATTTTTAAAGTAGCTTTTATTTCTATAATTTCAGTTCTCACTTTCTAGTTGTTTTGTTACATGGTTTTGTGTTTATTATTATTTTTTAATATTTCTATTTAGCTTTTATAATAGCTCATATTTATTTGATTTCAGTTTGAGTAATGAATTTCAGGGTTTTTTTCTATTTTTAATTAGTTTTCATCTACTTTCTACATTCTACATCTACATTCTATTTTATTTCATTCTGTCAATGAACGAAAACTTTTTTATTAGTTTTAGTTTTATTTGAGATTATCACTGCTAGGTATAAAGCAACAAATATGTCTGCAGATGTAAACCTGCATGCAGCACAGATTCTGTCAGGTTGTGAATCAGTCAGGATGAGCTCTGGATCAGGAGATCAGGAGATGAGGAGATGTGCTCTGGTTCATACCGTAGCAGGTGTGGTTGTCCTCGCTTAGTCTCATGAGGTGCGGGCAGGCACAGGAGAACGTCTGGTTATAGTTGATCAAGCACAGGTGAGAACATGGACCCAAACCACCGTTAGCAGCACAGGGGTTCGGTGCTGGAGAAACAGAGAGAGAGAGAGATGAGAGGTGGTGATACTTGTGATATTCTGTCTCAATCACATTCAAATTTATTGCTGCCACCAAGAAACTGTAGCAGCTGAGACAGCAATACAAATGAAATTGCCAAAGTTTGGCTGTTTTGATATTACGAGCATTGTACTTATTTGAATGATTCATGATCTATATCTACTCTGTTTGATAAGGACAGGAAGTATGGTGAAAAAGTAAGAATGATTAATCCAATGGTTATGAGTTTACAACACAACTGCTCCTGTCAGACATGAACAACAGAAGTCTGCCTCTATAAGATGAAGTCAGTGAGCTAAACCATCATGACAAGTGTGTTCACGCACTGCTTTATTAAGCGTCAAACACCATCAACACGTGTGTCCATCAAGCAGACTGGCTGCTCCCTCAAAACAATCACTAGAGACTACAGCGTCACATGTGTGCACTGTGATGAGCTCGGTCTCCAAAGATCTCAACAAGTTGAGAGAAATGACACTAATGATGGAAAGTATCAGTAAATAGCTCAGTAAAAATGCACAATTTTACCCAGTATGTATATTTAATGTATTGTTTTTAGTTTAAATGATTGTGCTGTTAGCTTAGCAACCTGCTAACGCCAAACTTCCCAAACCAGTCAAGCTCAAACCCAAATTCAGTGGTCAACTCAATCATGCAGTCACCTGTCAACAGAAGTTTAGACGTCATGCTTTCAACTCAGAGCAAACCATGGATGGATCTGATCACAACGAACAGTGATGCTATCTATCATGATGTGCTTCCAACGCTATATATTATTGAAGCTTTGTGTAGACAAACAGCACTGTGTTTTTCACATGAAAAACCACGTTTGGAATCCATTAGAAGCATTTTGAATCAGTTATCCGAGGTGGTACGGTACATTGACTTAGATATACTTTGATATATCCCACTGTTTTCATTTCAATAGCCATTAGTCATATCAGAGTAACATTGAAATAAAGTTTGGAGAATACCTTGCGGTTGTCTAGATGGGTGGTACACCTGCAGGTCGAAAGGTTGTGTGTTTGTTCTCTGAACCACAGTGACGTTGTTTCCTGTCCACTTGTTGGCCTTGGCCAGTGTGTTTGTGCGCCAGTCTGTCCAGTAAACCTCTCCTCCATACATCGTCACAGCAAACGGGTGCGAGAGATACTCGTGTCCTCTGAGCACCTCGATCAGTCCCGACCCGTCATACTTAGCTGAATAGATCGCATCAGACCTGAGACACGAGACATAAATAAACCATTTCTAGGGTCATTCGTTTCTAATATGAATCAAAAAAGGAAAGTGAAGTGACATTCAGCCAGGTATGGTGACCCATACTCAGAATTCATGCTCTGCATTTAAACCTTCCAAGGTGCACACACACACAGCAGAGAACACACACACAGCAGTGGGCATCATTTATGCTGCGGCACCCGGGGAACAGTTGGGGTTTAGTGCCTTGCTTACTTGGCATCTAAGTCATGGTATTGCCGGCCCAAGGCTCAAACCCTCAACTTTAGGATTAGGAGCCAAACTCTCTAACCACTAGGCCACGACTTCCTTCAGGTCAGGGCAAGTCCAATCCTGCTACTGGAGTTAAGCTTTAGCCCAATTTAAACACACCTTAGCCAGCCAAATAAGGTCTTAAGGATCTTTAGAAACTAAACTCCAAAGTGGCCCTCCAGGAGCAGGACTGGACACCCCAGGGTCAGGGCACTGCTTGACCAGAAGCTGCTCCTACATGGGTAAAACATATCCCATTGTATGAGCTGAGTCTTCAAACATCACCTGGCATCGATCCACAGAATGCGGCGCTCCAGATAGTCCACAGTCAGTCCGTTGGGCCATCCTCCGCTGCCCGTCTCCTTATGGATGGTGCGCCTGCCATGTCCACTCATGGACGCAGCCTCTATCCTGGGCATGCTGGCGTCCCAGTCCGTCCAGAATAGGATTCTACAGAGTCAGAGCACAGATGAGGGCTTTTATAACGCTGCTGTCAATAGTGATTTTTTTCCCAGCATTCTTTATAGCACTTCTATTATTTTACTGTTTGGAAAAAGGCAGCATCAAGATTCTTCAGAATTTTTTTTGTATTTGGAACAACATAAGGGTGAATAAATGAGTTTCATTTTACATTTTCATTTTTGGGTGAATTATTCCTTTTGAGGGCACTTGAAACTTTAAATAAAAATAACAGTAATAATCATTTAAAATGACCACACAGTGAGATATATAATGAATATTACAATTATTATTAATATTATATTGATATTATTAATGTTTGTTTATTACTTTCTTTTTCAACATGAAATAAAGTTAAATATAAATATTAGATGAAAAACTAAATTGAAATGAAAGATGTTGCTTTAGTAACCAGTTAAAGTTTAATTTAACTCCTAAAATTACTAAGCTAAACAGAAATATATCAAAAATATATTAAAATATCAATTAAAGAGCACATTTCAAATGTACTAAAACCTAAACTAAATGTAAAAATAAATCAGATGTAATTCAAAATATAAATTAATACTACAATAATACTGTGAGAAGAAGGGCAGAGCCGCTCCAAAACAAAGTGCTCTTGAGCTTCATGAAGGAGCTCCAGAAGGAAAGTGAGGACCAGGTCTGGGAGACGCCAGCTGATGCTTGTTTGTTTACTTTGAGTTTGCTATTAAAATGTTGTTTTATGTTGAGTCTCCGTTTACAAAGCAAGCTACACTAAAGGGGCTCAACACAAGTTTAGACTAGTAATGATGGACTGCTTACCCCTCTCTGGGGTCCAGGGCGATGGCCCGTGGATGCTCCACATCTCCAGCTAGTAGAGTGGTGCGCATGGTCCCGTCCAGTTTGGCCACTTCGATCTGATCTAGGTTGCTCTCCACCCAGTAGATGTTTCCGGCGATCCAGTCTACAGCCAGACCCTCGGGAGTAGCTAATCCATACTGGATCACCACGTCAAAACTGGTCAGCGCTGCTGTGTGAAACCAAAATAAGGGAACGACGGAGAAACACATGTATGGGAACATACATACCTAACTATTTCATATATTTAATTATATATATATATATATTTTTTTTTTTTTTTTTTTTTTTTTAGAACCTGTATATGATATGTAAGATAACGTACCACCATTTTCTGACAGCTTCCCACGGTATATTTTGTCCTCAACAACATCAGTCCAGTAGAGCGAGCTCTCGTTGAGGTGGAAGTCGAGTGCGATGGTGTTCCTCAGGCCTGGCACCAACACGCTGAAGTCTCCTTTGTGAAGGTCAATCCGCCGGATCTCATGACGGTTGGAGAAGATGATGAAGGGTTTAAAAGGATCTGGAAAAACAAAGAACTCACTGAAAGAGCGCCACTAAAGTACTCACTAAAGTAAGGTACTCAACTGAGCAAATGCTCTTACATTTTCCAACATCATCTGGTCTGTAATATATTAAACGTCTGTAAAATGATGTGAGACTGGCAATCACATGTGAGAATGACATTTCGAAAAAAAAAAAAAAAAAATTCTGAAAGTCAAGTGAGATACGTCCAGCAATCCATAATTCATCATTTGATTGGTTGCTTTAAATCTTCAACCCCACCTCTTTCTTCTGCCATTTACATTCTTTCATTTAAAAATCACAATAATGCTGCTAAACAGTTCCCCGTCATTTTCCTTTTCATTCATCCTGTCACACACCCACTCTTAAAATAAAACCTCACTTTTCAATCTTTGAAGGAAAACAAAATCATCTCCAGCTGCAATGATTTTATAGAATATAGAAGACCACTTCCCATGTGCGGGTGAAAGTGTTCCTCCAGTGCACATAAATGTTCATTTTCTGCCCAACACTGTGAGCCTCAACCGTTTTCATACCTATACTCTGGGTTTTTTTCACCAGATTTTACAGATTTCTTCTTTCTGTTTGTGGAAATATTTTGGTATATACTGTTAAACCCTTTTCATTCAAAAAATATAAACAAATATATATTTTTTTATTGTTTGGATTACGCAGTTTTAACATAAACTAATAAACTAACTGTGATGCACATCTGTCAGTAATATATGAATGAAACTGGGATAATACAATACATGCATTTGTTTAAATTGAAATCAAAATGTAATTCTGACAAATATGCATCGCATTAAGTTAATTCGTTTATATATAAAAAAAATTTATTATATGAATGAAATGTATTCCTGAATGTTTTAACGAGCGTATGTAGCTTAGTAGGCTTTAGAAGAGCTGATCTCACCTGTGCTCCTGCAGCTCTCCATGTCAGGTTCGAGGGCCCAGCCCTCATAGCAGGAACACTTCACATTGAACTTGTCCTGTTCACAGCGCTGGCTGCACTTCAGGTGTTTGGCACAGAAGCCCTGGATCTGACACGTCTTGTTGTCAGTTCCCAGTTCCATTCCCAGTGGGCACGAGCACAGAATGCCCTCCCCCGGAGCCACTGTACAGTTATGACTGCAGCCACCATTGTCCAGAGAACACAGATCTAAACAATGCAGTTAGGCAGTGAAAACAAGGGAAGGTTACACGATAACTCAATATGGGATTTTTTCAGCACCCATTCACTGCAGAGGATCCATTGCTGAGCAATGCTACATTTCTCCAAATCTGAAGAAACAAACTCATTTACATTTTGGATGGCCTGAGGGTAAGGACATTTTCAGAAAATATTATTTGAAAATTTACATAAATTGTAACTTTTACTGGATGTTTGTGTAGCCGTGAGTGCAGCTTTTTAAAACACCAATACCATTATCAGGCAACACTAATTATGTACTTCACCTGGTATAATGGTATCGGTGTGAGTATTTCCATCCACGACCTGTTAGTGTGAGTTTCAGTCTGCATCATCATCTCATGTAACAGTGATGAAACTTACCACAGAGTTTCTCATCGGAGCCATCAGGACAGTCGTCTTTGCCATTACACAGTTTCTCGGCGGACAGGCAAATGCTGGTGTCATTGGCACACACGTGATGGGAGAGTTTACACACCAGCGCCTCACAGTTATCTTCATCAGAGTTATCTTCACAATCACTGTCACCATCACACACCCAAGCCTTACTGATACACCGCGCTACACCGCAAACACACACACAAATATGATTGTTAACTGACAAAAGTAACTACAAACATGATGCTTAAAGACCCTCTTTTCTTCATACATAATAAAGTAAATAATAGTTTTTACTTGAAAATAATAATATTTCACAGTAAAAGTTACTGTTACCTAACCTTTTCATTCAAATACTAGATTCTTATTCCAAAAACTGTTTATATAAAAATGTTTTTTGTTTAAAAATTTAAACACATAGTAGACAATCTTACCTCTATATATTAAATATTGATATTAAATGGTTTATGGTTATATTATATTATGGTTTAATTATATTATACTGACTTGTTATTGAGTCATTTTGCATTTTATTCTGAAAACACTACCAAGACTGTGATGATTATGACCCATTCATTCATAACTCAGTCTACTCATGGATCACTGAATCTCAAAATAAGACCATTAAACTGAGAACATATAATGTATATTTTCTGCATCATTACCAGAGTCCTTGCATCCAAACTTTACTGCTGGATCACACATGTGTGTTACACCCTCGCAGTTCTTCTCATCACTCAGATCCATGCAGTCAGTGTCTCCATCACACCGCCAGCGGAGGGGAATGCACAACCCATCCACACGACACTGGAACTCATCTGTGTGACAGCCACCGGGAGGACGGGTTGCTGTGGACAGGAAAAATATCATAAATATCAATCAAAAATATCAATACAATGATAGTATGGTTATATCCAAACAACTACAAAACAACTACTAAGATAGGGTAGCTTATACTGGAGAGGAGAAGTGTTTAAATCATATAAAAAACCATGGGTGTACCTCAGGGTTCAGTGCTTGGCCCTCTCCTCTTATCAAAAGACACCACATCACATGTACCAATTCAGGCAAACAGATTTTTTTCTAGTAGAGCTACACCAACAGCAATCGGCTCTAATTTGAATGGCATTTCCATTTCCAACTTTGTGAAGACAACATTATGAATGCATCAACAAGAAGTGAGCTAGGAACTTTGGGGTAATATTTCATAATCACGGTATGAAACAGATTTGAGCTTAACAAAGTCTGGATCCTTATTAATAAAATTTCCTATTATTTCACTGTTGTTTAAATGTGTTACATCATATTTTAGCCTTTCCCTTTCTTTTATTTATATATATTGTACAACTAATGTTTCTCTCTCCATAGGATGCATTACTCACATTGTGATATTCTTCATTTGTAAGTAATTTTGAATAAAAGTATCTGCCAAGTTAAAAAAGGTAAACACTGTGGATTCTCTGAAGGCAAATAAAACTGTTATTGTGGTGGTTGTGTGAGGTGGTATTTTTTTGTATTAATCCAATTTTAAATTCATTGTGACCCTGTAATGTGCCTCATATCTAACTCTAGTTCTAACAGAGCTAAGTGGCAAAGACGTTTATTTCCATGAGAGAGAGAGAGAGAGAGGTCTATACTTTAGTAAATATAGCTGTGGTGTGAACGCAAGTAGCCCTCTTTAACTAACATGTGATTTGTAATTGCAGAAACTTCACACCATGACTTACAAAAAGCAGAACAATAACAAAGTCTGACTGAGTTGTATGTTGAGATAAGGCAGTTTCACAAATCTGGGCCAGGAGCACCCATAACTCTGCACATTTGAGATGTTTTGTATATGGATGCCTCTCCAATGAAATAAGAATGAATAAGGTTCTTATACTATAAAACTGTTCTTTCAGCATATGTTCTTCCCTTATGAAAAATGGCATATTGATTACCATTTATATAACTACAGTTTTACAGCAAATAAATAGGTAAACTGTGGTTAATGGAGAAAATCATGGTTAATTTATGGTTTCCATGTTTTGTTTTATTTGACAAACAAACAAATAAATAAATAAATAAATAAATAGTACTACTAATAATAATTCCCCATGAATGTCTTTTTAGACAAATGAGTCACAGTTATTCTTCAGGTCTAACTCAAGATGTGCTGTGGTACATGTGGTACTTTTTAAGTAATGACTTCTTTAAAGTCATGCTCCTATAAAGGCCAGTGTTAACCATTGATCAGGTAACTTATAGATGAGTTGTGTTTATCTAATGCTTTAACTAATGTACCCTTCAGTCAGTTAAATCTGTTGCTCTTTCAGAGTCATCGTTGGTCTCTCTCTGTATATGTATTTTGAGCCTGGAGTTACTTTATGGGAGATGACTTTTTCTAAACAGCGTGTAAAGTGTAGCTTTCACTTCCTGGCAACTGAAACAAAAGCAGGTGCTGCTAAGACATCCAAGGTTTCTTAGAAAGCAGCACAAGTTTGCTGTCTAGTTAGGCATGGAGTGGAACAAGGCATTCATGTCATGAACTCACCCTGGTTAGTGCAGTTGGCGTGGGTCTCGTCGCTGTAGTCCCCACAGTCGTTGTCTCCGTCGCAGGTCCAGTAGTCGGGTATACAGCGACCGCTGTTACATTTAAACTGAGCGCTGGAGCATGAATGACTGCAGCCGGCTTCATCACTGTTATCACCACAGTCATTGTCTGCAAGAGGTTCAATTCCCAAATATATGCTATCATCCTCCAAAATATAATGCATAAAATAAGCCATGTTTTAAAGTACACCATCAGTCAAAGTTTTAACACTCTTCACAGGGGTTATGTTTCTCATGACCATAATAAACTTGTTGATATAAAAGCATTTCCTTAAATTTAGTTTTTCAGACGATATGGCATCTCAGGATGCACCTCACAAGGTAAGATAATGAAAATTTTTTTTAGAGATGGAATCTAGTCAAAAAATTTTTTTTAATTATTTTAAATTAAAAAAAAAAGAATTGTCATCACATACTGTAGTTCCCATATTGAAATTTGTGTTGTTTCACTGTTTCAATTACATTTAATATACTTTATTAAAGTAAATATACTTTATAATAGCAAAGATAAGAAAAGGTGAGTCCAAACTTTAAACTAACTCTAAAAAGTCATAGGCAACATTTAATACTTTACTAATATAAAATATCAGCCATGCTGGTAATGTTTTTTTCTGAGATAAACTTGGCCAACATGGAACATGTCCATGCGAGCTATAGGCTATGATTTAATACAATACATTTATAATACGAATACACAAATAATTCAAATATAGGCTGAAATATGAGTATTTCACAATATAGTAATACAATATAGTAAATGTGGCAACTTCTCTTTAGAAACACACTTCACAGTTAACAATTTCCAACAATAGAAAATGAGTAAAAAACATCACAGAAACTGCATAGATCACACATGCACCACTGGGAATGAGCATCGGTTAATATTCAATGCTAAAGTTACTAGGGTTGTTAGTTTAACCATTGTGGGGCAGAATCTTTCCATAATCTAAGACATGTTTTAAAAATAATGAATTGCTGAAGATAATTTACACTTTTCCACAGGCTTACATGAATATGGAAATCCTGTTCAGGCCTTATAATAATGTTATAACACAAGTTAATTTTTGGTGCATGTTGATCTATGCACTAACCGGTCGGGTTCGGACAATTGAACTCATCAGAGCCATCCCCACAATCCTTTTCTGCAACACACAGCCCACGTGACAGAGGGGGAGGGGCAAATGGTCAAGAGAAGAGGACATGACGTTACACAAAAGACACATGAAATGACCAACAAAGACAAATGAGAGAAATCTGTTGAAAAAGTGCAACAGACACAAAAACACAGAAGAAGAGAAGATGTCAGCAGCTCACCGTTATCACAGCGCCAGTTGATGTTGATACAGCGTCCGTTATCGCAGGTGAACTGAGTGAGCGGGAAACAGGTTGGGTATGCTGAAAATCCAGAAAAACAAATAATTAACCAAAAGTATAATAAAGACTAACTATGATAATTCAATAATTAAATGCAACATAAAAGCATTTTGAGTATTTTGCCGGTTCCACATAAATATGAGTACGACTTTGTGGCTTCATGCATATGTTTATGTTTTTAAAAGGGTCGTATTATGTTTTTTTGATTATTTACATTTCCTAATTTTCCTCATCAGTGTGAGTTTTACACAAAGCAATAGAAGTAGTAATATAATAGTTATAGTAAACAAAATAAGTGATAATAGGAAGTTTTGAGTGTAATTAAACAAAAATGTGCTTTCTTGTAAAATGAGCCATTAATGAGATAAACAAATACATGTAATAATAAACATCTATAACATTTACAAAATGCAAATGAATAAAAGGAATAAATTCATAAAATGTCAAACAAGTCTTTCAAAGCTGGAACTGACAAAACTTGCACTGAACTAGTTTTTCTGCAATGATCACACGCATATTAATGGCCGAAATCATTAATTTTAATAAGCTGGCACCAACATGAAGGGAACATTATTTACCACAGGACGCGGGCTCATCCGAGCGGTCCCCGCAGTCATCATCCAGGTCACATCTCCAGGAAATGGGGATACAGCGGCCACTGGCGCACGAGTACTGATTAGGAGGACATGTCCGAGCTGCAACAGAAAACCAAAGCTGATCGCATTCAGATCTGACTCTTATAGCCACCAGCTCATCTGTATGACAGTAAAGTATTTGTAAAAGTTTCAAAGCAGCAGAGAAACAAATGAAAAATTTATAGTTCTTCTGTTCCTAGAACTAGAATGTTCATTTTGTAGAGCACTTCAAATGTGGAGAAAAATGCTTTTTTTTATAAGTGAAATGATTTGTACTGTGCGATAATTAGGATTTATTCATTTCTATAGTGTCCACTAGGCTGGAATCCTTGGAAGGGAATCTCGCTGCCATTGTATTTGTTGATTTATTAGGAGGAGCTTGACATTTTCAGTATGATTGTATGATTTTCATGTATTTTTTTCTCCATTGCTGCAAGTAATCTTAGGTTAGATCAGATCTCTGTTCGTTGTTGGACTTCTTGTGCATACAAAAATCTCACTGGATTATTACAATTAATTACAAAATGAAGTGTAAACTGTTTTAAGATGGACCTGACTGAATTAACATGACACAAGCCGGTTTGCCTTCAACAATTCCTTCTGATGTCACATGGACTACTTTGATGATGTTTCTCTTACCTTTCTGGACATGGACAGTAGACCGTACACACAGCTTCAATGGAGGGACTGAGAGCTCTCGGACTAAATCTAAAATATCTTAAACTGTGTCCTGAAGATAAATGGAGGTCTTACAGGTTTGGAACGACATGAGGGTGAGTCATTAATGACAATTTTTATTTTTGGGTGAACTAACCCTTTAAGATTGGTATATATAGCTCTTGAATGTTTCATACTTAAAATGAAAACTTCAGATAGGGGAAGTGCAATCTTCTCACAAGCATGTGAAGGAAACATTAATCACACATGATTGCAACAGGAAATATGTCAGCACAGAAAAGAAAACTGTGATGTCAAACTATTTCATTTTATCAAGACTTTGCTTCCCAGTTAATTCCTACATTTTATATGAATTTATATTTCTATGCAGTGGATACTTTGCAAACTAGAATTACTTGCAAATGCAGCAACATAGTCAGTCATATCCTTAAAATAGATAGAGTCTAAATTAAAGAGTGCAAACCACACAATTCAGCCATGAAGTCAAATATAAACTATATTTATACACGGCTGTCTACAGCACATTTCAGCTGACTCAGAGTTTAGGAGAAGATCATGAGATCATCTGAATTAGACTAAAACAAAGTTAGTTGGATCTTTGTGTGTGTATGTGTGTGTGTGTTTAAAATGCACAACAATCACTACCACAGAGAAACTTCACTGGCCCAACTCCACTCACTTGTATATTACACAGTAAATAAAAGACTTGCCTGTTTAGGATACACTGTAAAAAGACATTTCTCATCAGGTAGTATTACTAGATTTGGATTCCTGATTTGGGAATTGATTCCTCACTGTGTTTTGGATGAAACATGAATATGAGTGTGTACCTGAGCATGTGGTGTTAGATTCATCTTCATCATTGCCACAGTCGTTGTCTCCATCACACAGCCAGCGCATGGGGATACAGCGGTTATTTTGACACTTGAAGCGGTCAGCAGGACACGTGTGCTGATCTACAGATGGACAAACAACCACTGTACGTGTGTGGTGGCTCAACACAAGTTAAACGCATGATGTGAGTGTGTTCTTACGGCACAGTTCAGCGGTCTCGTCGCTGTTGTCCAGACAGTCGTTATCTCCGTCACATTTCCAGCGGTCTTGAATACAGCGGTTATTCTTACAGGCGAACTCTCCCGGCTGACACTGTGGAGGGGGAATGTAAGACGGGTTGGCTGTAGAGAAAAACACACAGACACAGAATGTAAATAAGTCTGCTGAAGGCCAAGCTCTGTCAAAGAAACATCTGAAGAGTTTCTGTTTCCAATATTCAGACATAGAAACCTAACCGCTTGATGTTCAATTCAGCTGATTGAATCAACAGTCAGTCACAAGATAAGATGCATTATCAAGCAGTATGATGGAGCAGCTGGCACAATCAGATCCGCTTCTGCTCAGCAAGTGTTTCTGGCTTTGTTCTCTGTCAGGACTGAATGAACTCTTATCCCGCAGTATTCCTCACATCTCTCACCTGGGTCGCTCTGAATGCAGGTTTCTTACATCTGATTTCTTCAGCAGTAGTTCCTCCTCTCATGGACACATATTTAAAAGTCATTTTTAAGCATTCAGGGTGTGAAGTTACATCCAAACCACCATAGTTAATAACCTTTGATACCCAAATTAGAAGTGCTGCAATATACAGGTTTTTTTTAAAAAAGGAAACATTGATATCATGGTAATACTACACAGATAATACTACACTAATTAATCCAACACCTCTGGTTGTCTGGATAACACTCCAACATATTAGGAAACAGTACTGGACCACTGATTGCTACCTGTCATTGTACAGAGAAGAACAAGTAGAAGAAGTAGACACATTCATCTGTATAAATGTTTTGGCTTTCTGTTCACACTGAGATGGTCATGCGATTGATAAATCTCAGTTTTTGTGATATAGCATGAAAATGGATTATGACATGTTTAGTAACAAAAACAACCAAGAGAGTGACCCAAGTCCATCGTTTTGAATGCCATCCACTTTCATAATGTTGCCAGAAATGTCAACCTTCACATTGCATTCCTGCAAACATAAAATTGACTTGCAGTTGCTGTCCTGCGGCAAGACATCAGGGCAACGGAGTTACATTAAATGGTCATTTTGCATGTGACCTGGATGCACAAGTGAGTGGTGGAATGTTTTGGTAGTATGCATTACCTTTACAGCTGGTGTTGTCTGTGGGGTCCAGTAATTGGTCCTCAGCACAGGCACATGACCTGCCAGTGGGAGTGGCCAAACACAGACTACTACAGCCGCCGTTATTGGCTCTACACGCATTACTTCCTGTGATGAACACATGATAACATCTGATGAACATTTAACAGCCAAATTGCCTGGATTCCTACTAGGAAATTTGGTCTTGTATTGCCAATCTACTAAAAAGAAAACAGGGCAAAAGCAACATTATAATTACCCAGCTGCTGTTGGGCATCATACATGCGGATTTCAAAGATGGGTGGCCGTTCGTTGCGTAGCAAAGTGACCGTTTTGGTGTTCTGGTCCAGTTTATAGATGCTGCCACTGCGGTACTCGTTCCAGAAAAGGAAGTTTTTGTAGTGGCAAAGGCCAAAGGCATGGTTCAGTTCCTGTCCTTCATAAACTGTCTAAGAGGAAAAAATATGACACTACATGATCAACAGTTTGCGAGTAAATTGACTGTTCTAGTGTTTTCAGCAAACACATGTTCTCCTATAAACATCATCTATTAGATCAGCAGTGTGAGAGCACCTTGCGTGCAGTATTGTTGAGATAGACCATCTCGATTCGGTCGTAATAAGCATCCACCCAGTATAGGATGCCCTGAGGAATGTCCAGACTCAGGCCGTTGGGCCACAGAACCGTCTTAGACGTCAACAGAACGTTCCGGTTGGTTCCGTCCATCCAGGCCTTCTCAATCTTCCCTCGCTTGCTCTCTTTTGGGTCCTCCTCCCAGTCAGTCCAGTACATCCAGCTGAAAGAGGAAGACATGTTTTCTGACTCAAAACTTGGATGTTTCTAAATAAATTAAACAAGGAACTTAAACTTTTCTGAACATTTCTGTCACCGATGGAGTTTTGGTTCCTTGTCACTGTCACCTTTGGCTTGCTTAGTTTGGGACACTTGACTGATTGCACAGACACTATTGGAAGAGAGCCGAACTGGATGATGACATCACTGAATCATCAATGAACTGACTTTATCCGGAATAAATGACTCTGTTATTGTCTTGTTCTAAACTATTTTCCTGTTTGACACTATAAGGCTGCTTTGACACAAGCAGTATTGTATAAAGAGCTACACAAATAAAGCTGACAAAGGTCTATTTACAGTAGCATTAGTGTCTTTTATCATATTGTTGTTGCAGCTGTTTTTCTTAAAGGAATAAACCTCTTTAGGTTATACATACTGAAATTATATATTTGGGCAATTAAATGTTATTATTTTACAAATAACCCAACAACAGTACAACTTAACCTTATATCATGAGTTTGCACTTATATATAATCATGTTTAGAGAATAGTATGTTTTTTGGGCGTGCTGTCCAGGGGGAGGGCTCCAAGCTCAGAATTTAGCCTGAACCCAGAGAATTTTCCCCCACATCATCAAGCTGGGATAGGACTAGTTAGAAGATGGGTGGAGTTGGTTGGTAAGTAAGGTAAGTTGGCTGTGTATATATGTATCATCATGTTAAGTTAAACATGCTCCACCTGTGCTGAACTGGATGATTATCTGAACATGCTCCTCCCAAATAAAACATAAAGATCAGGATCTCACCCGTGCCGAGGGTCCACCACAATAGCTCGAGGGTGGGTCATCTTGCCCTCAATGAGAGTCTTCCTGGTCTGAGAAGCTTTCTCGAGCCGAGCAACACTGATGGTCTTCTTGGGACCATCATCTGTCCAGTAAAGATTATTGGCCATCCAGTCCACAGCGATTCCTTCCACAGTGTGAATACCTGGAAGGCCAAACAGAATAAGACAATATACCCATAACAACAGTAATATGATGATTTGGAAATAAAAATAACATTTCTGCACCTTCTTTAAGGATGATGTCTCTTTCTGTGCCATCAATCTTCTGTCGGCCAATCAGATAACTGGTGGCATCGGCGAAGTAGATGAAGTTACTCTGTGCATGGAAGTCCAGAGCTCGAGGGTTCATCAGGTTCTCGATGGGGATCATATATTCATCCTGAATTTTAGGGTTGATGTCCATACCACGGATAACACCTGGACGACCCTTCCCGTACACCAGGAATAACTCATGCTCGGGCTCTGGGGATTTGATAAATTCCAAGAATTGTGTCGACAAAAAAAATTGTTTCACCAATGAATGTTTCGACTCAAATATGGTACAGAATTTCACAAATGAGTTAGTTTAGGGTCATACTTGTAAATCGCCAAGAAAAGGCGGTTTAAAATATTTATCTTGAAATATATGCTTGGCTGTAGAAATATCATCTTCTTATTCATGTTGGTTAAATGTGGTTTAATATGGCTTTACGTCACTTTTCAGAAAATTTGAAATTTATTGGAAACATTTATATAGTGAACAAGGTATGTTTCTCACAATCAATTCCAATTGCCTTTTATATTTTTCGAGTTCATGTGTTCAGAGGTAACTGAAAAGTCACAAATCAATATTACCAATGGCTCATTGCATATTCAAAGCAAACCACTTGAAATCAATATTAGGGGTCAATGGAAAAGACTTTAATTTTTGTAAATTGATTCAGCTAAAGTGTGGGTCAAACCCCCAGTCTCGACTCACTGAGGAACTACTAGGGGAAAAAAATGTTAATGTCTACAATTGCTAATGATTAATTAGGCCGAGCCAATCATGAATTAGAATAATCCAGTTTTATAATGTACAAAATACGTGGCCCGATTAGGAAATTGATAATTGCAATTCTGTATGCATTGAGCCATGCTTTTTTGCAATAAAACATGAAAGCTCATTCTTTATTGCTTAATTACAACCCTTGATAAGCAAATCCAGAAAACAGAATGCTGTTGTCCCCAAATATCTGCAGGCTGAGTAAAGATAATCAAGTGTCACAGCATCAAGAGTTCAAATAACATAACAATAAGTTAAAAATTGAGTAACTTGAATAACTAATATTTTGGACACAATATTGCCACATACTACCAAATGGTTCCAAACATAATCACTGTGTTTCATTCAGCAACAAATTAAAGATGTAGCAATTTTAAACAAATTGGTGAATAACTCACCAAATCCAGTCACTCAATGATAAGAGCCCTATTCCTAATGACACTTTTGTGCCTGTGTTGGTAGTAGATCACCTGATTATCATCGGCTCTGCTTTTCTGCGACTACACTCATTTGCACTGCTCTTTGTAGACTTGCACTCTCATGTGAATTTGCTCTGTTTAGTTCATCTTGCCCTTATAATCAACAGTCAAAGTGACATTACGTCACAAATGTGGATGGCCACTAATACACAGACTGGCAGTCTGGAACACACTTCATGACTAATCAGATTTGGGAACAAAAATTACAATTATGTATTATTTTAATGTAACAACATGAAAATATAATGAAGAAAATCATGTTTTCACCATGGCACATGTCCAAAAACCATGGTAATACTTTTAGTACGTAAACTCTTAAAAAAAGAGATAACAAAAACTACTAGAATGCCGTAGTCCACAAAAATCACTTTGAATCATAACGTATAAATATTAAACTCTGCATTTTATCTCTTGTTTATGTAAACTTCTAAATCAGGCAAAACTCTGTTGGTTAATAAATAGATACTGTAGAGACAGTAATGTCACTCACTCTTGCATGATTTGCCATCGTTGCCCAGGCTGAAGCCAGACCGACAGCGACACGTCCGGCTCTTGTGGCTGTTGCCCAACAGACAGATGTCTGAACAACCTCCGGCTTTTCCAAACTGATCTGGCTCACAGGCATGACTCCGCACTGATGAATAACAGGAGAGTTAGGCTGAGCTGCAGCTGTGGTGGAGCTAGACTACAGTGCAGTGGGTGCATTTTAAACAGTTCAAGTATACTACTGTTGTATACTGGCTTGATCTATGTATTCAACAGCATTAGATAACCATTTTGAATATTGACCCTGTTTTCAATACAAATAAAACCATTAAACTATACAGTTTAATACCAGGGGGTTGGCGTCTCTGGTGGTAGACATGTAGAGCTCCTCCCTTGTCGACACGGGTGACCACCTGATAATCTGAACTGTTGAATCGATTGACGCGGATCACGCTGGTCTTAGGCTGCATGTTGGCATTGTCTGAGTTTGTGGCATATAAATAGTTCTCAAACACTGTGAGACCATAAAGATGCTCGATCTGAGAAAAAAAAAAAAATAAATAATAAATATTCAATTAGTTCTGTTATTTGGAAGTTGTGTTTGCTCTGCTGGCTTGAGTGAGCAATACACACACACATAAACACACCAATTAGCCTTGGGCTTAGAAGCTAAATGATAGCTATAACTCAAGCAGAGAGGACGGACCAGGCTAATGCATTGACAGAAACAGCTTCAATAAAATGACTCAGTAGCAAAAATGAAACATCACTGTCTCTTTCATCTACTGAAGCATTTTCAGAGTATATGTAACCACATGAGCTATGATGGATGGATTGATAAATGGATGGATGGATTTTCTTTTTTACTGATGGACAATAGGATGGAAGAATGGATGATGGACAAATTTCTGGATAGTTAAATGGATGGGATGGATGGATGAAGGTACAGGAAGGTGGATATTTGGATGGATGTACATTTAGACACATGGATGAAGAGACCGACATTCAGACTGAAGGGCATTAGGATCAATGGGTGGACAGATGCTTGGATGGGTGACTGGTGGAGGTTTGGATAAATTGCATTTCCTTTTCTCTACTGTTCAGCATCAGTTGTTTTTGAATGTGCTTTATAAAGACACCTTAAATAGATCGGTAGATAAAGAGGTGATAAATAGAACAGATTGATCATGGACAGATCCTTATCTGTTGATTTAAAGGCCTTTTGAGAAGTCATGTTCATGCAGTCTACAAAATAGTGATGTTTGTAGAGCAGTAATAGGGTGAAGTTGATCATTGTTAAATGTCATATTTAGCAACTCACTGACATTTAAATTATTCAAAACTATGCAGAAATTATTTCTTTAGCAACACACATTCTTGCGGAACAATGTGTAAGACTTTGTAACTATAAAGGTCAGTTTTTTAAAGACATGTGCAGGACATTTACGGACATCTTAAAATGATCTTGGTATTTGCTCCTTACCAACAGTCCTTGAATGATGGTGTGTCTGTTTTTGCCCTCATAGTCCACTACTTCGATGTAGTCCAGATAAGCATCGGCCCAGTAAACCAATCTGTTGACCAAGTCCAGGGTAATGCCATGCGGGAAGACAATTTTACTGTCCACCAACTTCGTGCGGTTCTGTCCATCCATGTCACAGCGTTCCACCTTCGGGATCTGCCCGTAGTCAGTGAAGAAAACCTTTCTGTTGAAGGTAACGTTAAGAAAGGTACAAGTAACTGTTATCCCTGAGTAAACTTTGAGTATACCATTTGACCATCAAGCAAATACTGTTTTTGAAGACACCTGCTAAATATTCAGTAAGCTAGTTGTATACATGGAGGAAGTGTGAGCTTGAGCATGTTCATACCCCATAGTTGGGTCCAGAGCGATGCCTTTAGGGTTGTAGAGTTCTTGATCCAGCAGTGTCACACATGTGGCTCCATCTTTATCACATACAAAGATTCGATCGTCCACATCATCAACAAAGTAGAAGTTTCCTGTGAGCCAGTCTATTGCCATCTGCTCTACATCTGTAAAGAATGGGGAATGGAGAGAAAGTTAGGTGAAACAAAGAAATGTATGTGTCTTGTGTGTTCATGTGGCTTATACCAGATTGTTTATTGTGGACAAAACCTCTTTTGAATCCCAAAAAATTTATGTACAGTCCATTCAATATAAGTATCTCAGTTTAAATTGTGAAACTGATATTAAATTATTCTAAAATAAAATTGTCAACACTTTAGCATTTGCAGAACAAACTAAGAACATTTGCCACACTTCCATTCAATTTAAAACAAATAAAATGTTCCTCATGATTGGTCACAAGATACGCTAAACCTGTTCTAAAAGTCGAGACCAGCTCACTTGAGTCCACACACAAGAATGAAACTATGGTCTTGGTCTTTGAGTCTTGACTCCAAGATCATATTTTCTTGGTCTTGTCACGGCATTGAGAGCATGTGAATTCAGTCTTATCTCGGACTCAACCGTCAACCACATCTAAGTTAATCAAAAGTATGCTATATGTAAAGATAAATACACTGGTTCCTGACTGGTTCAGAGTAAGGTAAGTGTTCATGTACAAACCCAAGCAGTTGTGTGGCCTGTTTTAAAATAGTGCTAAAACTAATACTGTGGTCACACACATGCACACATTTCTCTTTTACACTTCTACAACGAAACTCTTTCTCTTTGAAATAGCTGATTCAGGGGACTCTCTCCAAATGCATGTGTCTATGTTACACAATTTCCAAAAAAGTTGTTTTAACAGCTGTGACCGCTATGGCTAGCCATGGATTCTTGCTCTTCTGCAGCTCTCCACCTCCTCAAAACACCTCATTCTGACCTCAAAACGTCAATGCATCTGAACCTATCCTCCTTTAATCCCAGACATATAACATTTAATGGGATGTGAACATTGAACATTGAGTGGCTGTAAAAACGTGACACTGGAAGACATAGAAACAGTGACTAATGGTGTAGGAGACAGACAGATGGAGTGATGGAAGGCTGAGGGGTAGAGACAGAGACAGTGTTGACCTCTCTTGTTTCTACAAAGGAAAGTTGGCCATTGTGCAAGGGCCAGACATTTACAGGAATCAAGGGCTGTATCCCCAAAGGTGTTGTTTATTTAAGAGCCAAGTCCTGCTTAAACTTTTCCAGCTGCGCGGACTGAAAGCTAGTGATTCAAAACACAGATTAAAAACACCAAAAGAAGGAGAAAAGAGCAAGTGTATAAATGAAGCTTGAGGAAAACGAATGGGTCTTAGAACAGCTGCCGCCTGAACAATGCAAGAATAGAGAAACACCAGCGAGAAAAACCAAAAAAAAGTGTGATGTGGAACCTGGCTTCGCTCTCATTGAAATTCCTAGTCAAATTGTAGGTCTCAGTGGAGGGCGGGTAGGAAATTCAATCTTAACTTTACACTGAAGGAAAACTCTCATTTCCTGATACAGCTTCATATGAAAAATACTTTGAGAGCCTTACTAACTAAGGTCTGTATTTACTGTACATCTTTAACTTTATTTTATTAATAGTGGAGTTTGTTTAAAGCTGCAATCTCCTGACAGTCAAGCCATTTCAAGTATGAGCTTTGGAGTTCACAACTAAGGTCAACTGACAATATGACAAGTGATTTGGCATCTGTCCTGACCAGCCAGGTTTACAGCTATGAAGTACATAATATTTGTGTCCACACTGAAAGCAAAAGTGTTATGTGACAATCATGGCCAATCAAAGCATATTTGATGTTTGGAATGGGATTTTGGACTAGGGACCTGACTGCCCATGCATGACACCACAGATATAAAAGCCAAACGACTGACTAAAGGTCCTGTCACTCATCATGGTCACACCTTGTAGTGAGAGTAGGATAAAAGCCTCTTTTAAGAATTGTTGTTAATTGTGTATTAGAGCTGGTTCCCACCGGACATGTTTTTGTGTTCCACTGCACTGCTGTTTGATTGCTTTTCTATGTAAATGTACTAGACCAGTGGTTCTCAACCTTTCTGACTCCTTTGTCCAATATCCAATCAAAATTAGTGCTTGGATAAGAGAGAAATGCACACACACAGAGCAGTGAACACACACACACACACACTGTGAGCACACACCCGTAGCAGTGGGCAGCCATTTATGCTGCGGCGCCCGGGGAGCAGTTGGGGGTTCAGTGCCTTGCTCAAAAGCACCTAAGTCGTGGTATTGAAGGTGGAGAGAGAGCTGTTCATGCACTACCCCCACCCACAATTCCGTCCGGCCCGAGACTAGAACTCACAACCCTTCGATTGGGAGTCCAACCCTCTAACCATTAGGCCACGACTTCCCCCTTTTAGCATAAATAGAAGCAAAAATAGCACTTCACCTCTGTGAGTTTGGCTGGATTGCTTCCAATGGCAATATAAGGACTTGGGAAAGAAAATAAAATCTGATGTCAAACTTTTGAAACACTATAAATTCTAAAGATGAATACTCAGAGCTCAGAGATTTGGGACAAAAAATGGTGCGAGACTCACTGGCTCCATTCAGAAAGTTTACATTAATACTAGAGAGATAAAAACCAATAAAGCAAGAGGCGAGTCACTTAATAAACACAGACCTGACAAGCCGTCAAAACAGAGCACAGATAGCTAGAGAAAAAGAGTGAGGATTTGATAAAGAGAGATTAATACTGAAACAATGCCCTGAATGTTAGTGGAGGCTGAAGCACTGGAGCATGAGCCGATTTAAGCACATGACTGTTTAAGAAGCTTTCCAGAAACTTCTTTACTTAGCAGACCTTATGTCAGAGAGCAGTGTCTGCTTCTGCTTTATCCCACATTACTTCACCACATCTCCTGTCTTTCCACTATTTATGCTGATACACACCAAATTTATATGCAAGAAATGACTTTACTGCAATATCGCAACTCAATAACACTCATGATTTCTGACAAAAATACATGACATTTGGCACTTTTCATGATAAACCTCCAGAGCCGCAGACAGATGGGGGATTGGGTTGCCTCGTGTCAACCATAATGTCTGGAAAATGTTCCACAAAACAGAATATAAATATGCTGCAGCAAACCCCAGCAACCTACACAAACCACTCATAAACACAGACACATATGGACATATGGATAATGGCTTCCGGAAGAGTGTGCACGTGTGTGTGTGAGACTGATTCAACTCCTCGAGTCAAAGAACCAGACACTTTACACAGAAACAGTAGACTCTGCTGTTCTTTTAAAGTACAAACCTCCTCGACTGTATTCAATCTAATCATTTCTGACATGATCTCTATAATAATAATTATTTGGAACATTTTGTACAAGACTGTTGTCTGATGTTTTTTATTTATTAATTTTATTTATTAAAATTGTGATAGGATGGAAATAAAATAATTAAAAAAGTAAATTAAACATGATTTTTTAAATAGTATACAGATAGCAAATGTAATTTCTCAATTTTTACAAATACTGTAGTTTTGACTCTTGTTTTTCCAGTTTTGTAATGTTAGGGTAAAGTGCTTTATGTCTTATTTTCTAACCTTTGTACCATTCAAAAATATGCTAAATATGCTTGTACATATGCAAGGTGTCACGCTAATATCAAAAACAGTTAAAATAAAATATCTAAGATTTAGAATTCACCCATGAAACTATAGTTGTCGATGGATTTTACAGCAGAATGCCATAGTTTGTTGAAATCAGTAGCGACTACAGCACTATCCTGCACTGTGTTAAAAAATAAAAGAGAAGACGCTGAGTGGAAAACATCTGGCCGCCTCATCTGCGTGTCACACTGAGGTCATGAATCATGGCAAACACATTTCCTGTGTGACCCTTCCAGAGACCGCCACGACAAACCCAGCAGCTAAAAGAGATCTGAACCCGGGTTCACGACAGTATTTCTACAGAAACACTTCAGGTTTATGAGCTCTCTGCAAAGGAATGTCATTTGAAAAAGTATTTGGAGAATTTGAGGTCTAAAATTGTACTATAGTCTGCAACGCAAATACCATATCATTTTAATGACACTATTTAAAGTTATTAGATTACTCACTCTTTCTTTCAGAAAAGTTTTTACCATTATTTGAAAGAGCAGAATCATGATTTCATATGCTACTTTCACCTCTTCGTTATTCTTCCTTTAGTTTTCTTTCTTTCACACACACGGCAGACATCTATATCTTTAACACTGAGGGCAGGAACTCAATAACTGGCAACAGGAAGCCCGTGACCTCTTCCTATTGAGGGCACACTGTCGTAGTCGACCCTTCGACCTGTGAGTGTGTGTCTGAGAAGCGTGTTTAAACAGCCGATATTCTGGAAATCACTGAAAAATCACGCTCCTTTTTAAACTGACCAGCACTTAAACCCGAAAACATTTTACTCAATGACAGACAGGTTTGAAACACAAACTATGAAAATATGTGAACACAAAAACTCTGCATGTCTGCATACTTGTGTAAAGTACCCTTCTGGACTAAATTTCCAACTGAGTGCCAGAGCTGTTTTAAGACCCAAAATATGCACTCTAGGTTAACAGATATTTCCTGTCTAAACCAGCGGTCCGACTTTAGAAGATGACTGAAAAAACAGGCCCAAAACAGAAATAAAAGAAGAGTAAAAGTGTGTTTTTATTGGATAAATAACATCTATACAAACTTATTTATTTTCACTGAGAAAGCTGCAATGCATTCTGGGACAACAACGGGTTTCAGGAGAAATCTGCCTTAGAATTCACACTCACTTGTCCCTAACGGAGATGAATAAGTGCAAGAACTGGCTGGTCTGCAGGTCCTTGTTACTGGAAATACACTACACGCAAGCAACAAACATGTTTCTCCATAGACATCCAATCAAAAGTAGATGCATTTTTCTGCATCTACTTTTGGGCATTGCAACTTTCTCAGTGAAAATAAATAAGTTTGTATACATGTTATTTATCCAATAAAAACACACTTTTACTCTTCTTTTATTTCTGTTTTGGGCCTGTTTTTTCAGTCATCTTCTAAAGTCGGACCGCTGGTTTAGGCAGGAAATATCTGTTAACCTGGAGTGCATATTTTTTTTTCGCAAGCGTTTTATTAAAAGTGTTTAATCTACTTATGTTTCTGTCTCATGCACAAGTCTGAATGGATAAGAACTCCCTGAAACTAAGGGGATACAAATTTCATGCATTTACCAATAATAGTCAAACAAATAAAAACACAGTTTCTTGAGTTTTCTTTAATTTATACTTACTTTAATATGAATTCTTGTAATAAGTGGTTAATAAATAGGAATTGCAAGAAGTTCTTGGACTTACAAGATACAACAGACTGGTAATGGGATGGAGCACAGGAACGGGTTCACAATTTTTTTTTGTGTACTAGACATAATAATTGAAGATCTTACACAGACTTGCCCAGTCTAAACTAAAGCTCTCTAAGATGTTTCCTTTGGTGGACTCATGATGTCATAGATGCAATCAAACTCTAGAGTCTCTAGTACACATGTTTTGTAAGTGTCCTAATATGCATAATCACTGGACTTCAGTCTTTCAATTATTATTCAAATCAAGACCCAATCCTGGCTATTTTTGGTGTCAGAAGTGACAAAAAGCAATGATGACATTTATGTGGGCGGAGCCTATCTTGTGGCAGAAAATGATGTTTGTCTTTTTTTATAGGATTTCGGTGTAACCACCATTTTCTATGATTGGCTTAACATCTTTGAGAATGAAATATCTTTGCATATGGAATATAGATCATCTTTCTGTTTCTAATATTGTAATGGTCTCATTTTCAATCACAGTTTCTGGTCATTCCCAAAACGATGCAAACTTGTCTTTTAAACATTTTATTTATTTTTATTTTCCCAGAATGCTGCTTTCTTTTATTAATTTAACTTTCCATCTCTTTCATAAAGACTCAAAGGAAAATTAACTAAAGAGTTATGTTGTGCATGGAATTTCTGTGCAAAAACAGGCATCTTATTCATTAACCAACTGCAGTCCAGTTCAGCTAGCCACTAAATGTGCTTACGTAGCACTGCGCCATGCAGGTCAACGAGGCATTTATTGTACTATTAATGCCCGTGGAAAGAAGTATTGTGTATCTGATGCTAACACAGTCAAAACATCCAAGTACACACTACCAGAAGACACAATTCATTCTTAAAGAGAAAATAAGATAGTTTTTGAATTATATTTGATACATCAGGCTTTTAAGGCTTATATAGCATGATAAAGTGAGAACACAGACCTCATACTTGAGGAGGAAAAACACAGAGGTGTAAACTGGGCAAAAATATGCAGTTTGGTGCAGACACTGATATTTATATGTATGACCAAAAAGTAAAATGAGTTTATAATTGTAAATAAATGAGATCTTTATGACAGCATAGGAGACTACTTACATAAAATTATATAAATATCTGTTGATCTGTATCTCTCAATACTGTCTTGGTAGGATGATATTTAAATTATTAGTTTTATGAAAACTTTATCCAAACATATAATAGAATTCAATACAATGATGACTGAAAGACAAAAAACAACAACACAGAACAAACAAAAAAATAAATGTTACTCAAAAGCCTGTGAATCAAAACTCACTTTTTTTTTTAAACAAACAAAAAGAAACAAAAAAAAACATGATGATTGGATAATCAAGTATAGTAAAGTCGATTTAGTACAGAACAGTGTTCATCCTGAATTACTATAAATATATGGTAAAACTGACTGCAGTTCAGTCACACTGCAGGCATCATGGAAATGTAACGAATAGTATGGCCTCCACACACACACACACACACACACACACACACACACACACACACACACACACACACACACACTGCTCTATATTAATCTGCTTCATTCTCCCTGTCTTTATCAGGAAGAACGGAAGACAAATGTCTGGTCTTTTTATGTAGCTCTGGGTCTCAACAATGTGAAGAGTCTGTCTGCAAGTAAACTGAACACACACACTCTCTTTGTTCATGCTGATGCTCAGACTGATGATTAATATTGTAAATATTTCCAGTTAGCTGCATACAAATTCTCAATGTTTTCACTAAAAAACTATTTTACAATACTGTGAACTACATAAGAATGCCAATATAGGACAGAAACCAAATATTTACAGAGACCAAAAATGAAATATTTACTCCCGTCATGTCATTCCAAGCCATTATGACTTTCTTCCATGAAACACCAGAGGAGGTGTAGCAGAATGTTTACTTTTGTTCTTTTTCATCAAACTTCATGATCCGAGAAATGTTGGTTCACCATCAAAGTGGAACTTCTACTGTGCGTTGATGATGACGCTATGGGAATGCCTTCAGCATGAGCTGGTGTTTAAAGCACATTTGCAAACTCACCAATACAGATGACTGACAGCAGTCACATGACATGCTGGCAAAGCCATAAAAAGGCACCTATGCCATGTGATCCCCAGAATCAGGAAGTCGCATGTGTCTGGTGTATATCATCTGCCTTTGAGTGAAGTGTACACAGTCAGCCCTTGAAGGAGCTGTTATTGCTCTGCTCACTCCTGGCTCTTTTTAAGGGGGATGGGAGCCAGGTGTCTGCACCCCTCGGATTGGGTTCCACCGCTGTTGAGGCAGTGTGGATGCTATTGTCATGGATATTGCAGGTGGAGTTGGCTGAGCAGCTTGGGACAGGCTTCTCCCTATCTCAAACTTTGCTCACCAGCTTAATGCTCTCATGCTGGATCTGAGAGCATTTTGTTGGATTCATCTGACTCCAAGGAGCCAGATGTGATGGGAGTTGAGGCAGATGATGCCAGCAAGTCCACCTCCTCCTAGAACCCCTAATACAAGGAGTCAGTGGATGTTATGACCTGTGCCACAGACGGTTAGGGCTTAGACTGGTAGCCGTTGAGAGAAAAACCCTTCCCCGGTAGGCTGGATGAGTGGTTCCTCATGAGTGGTTCCAATGATATGGTAATAAAATATTTTTCGGCCCACTTGTTCAGTCTCCCCTCATCTAGCTATGCTATCATCAAGGGGATGAGTGAACATGTATAACATGTATGAGTGAACATATGTGACGCTGCCCCAGGTAGATGAGATGCTCACTGACTATCTCTCTCCTGGAGCATCGGCCTCACTAATGGCTCCTGTTTTGCCTTCCAAGTCATGCCAAGTAACACCTCAGCTGGTAGGCAAAGTGCCAAGCGCCATTGCAGTGTTGCAAGCTTACCATGCTGACCTTTTGAAGGTCCTTAATAAAGGCGAGGGTATACAGTACATCTCAAACCCCTCCGAGAGCTCCGCCATAACACAGACCTCGCCTTCTGTGCCATGAAGCAGGTGGCCCATTCCACTGGCTGCTCTTTCAGAGTGGTGTCTACAGAGAGGCAACTGTGGCTGAACTTCTCGGGCATCAAGGAGCAGGAGAAGAACTTCAGGTAGGCAAGAGTTAAGACAGCAGCGTTTGAAAGGTATATCCTGCATTGAAATCGGGCATCTTGACCATGTAGTCCTCCCAAGCTGTAGGCAAGGTCAGAAAGAGATTGTGGTTACTTGTGATCCATCTCAGAGAAGTAGAGGCTCAAGGTAGCAATCTTGGGGGAAGCCCATGAAGGATCGCTGAGATATCATCATGGAAAAAAAGAGAACAAAAACCTCCTTCCCTCCTCCTCCTCCTTCCCCGTTCCCCTTTTCGAAGTGTGTTGAGAACAAGAAGTTGTTAATCAGTTACATTTATGAGGAGTTGGGGAATATTACAGATGCTGTTTGGGAATGTTAGTTATTTGAGTTTGAGTGAATGCTGGTTGAGATGAAGTGGTGCTCTCCTTCCTCATATATTTAGGTGTATGCTGGGTGAGGATATGAAGTATTGGGTTGAGTTTGAGCATTACTCTCTACTTCTTACGTGCTATTTCTCATTCTCACAGCATTGCACATAAAGGCACATGTTGGTTTAGAATTTGGTTTCATGTGCTGGTCGAGGTTGAGCATTGCACTCTCTTTTTATTTAGCTGTTCTCACAGCTTTGCTCTTATAGATGTATACTGATTGAGAATGTGATCTTTTGAACTGGTCAAGGTTCAGCATTGCACTCTCCCTTTTAATGAGCCATCCTCACTGCACTGCAGATTAATATGCTGGTTGAGGGCTTGATTTACTCATTTTTTATGGGCTTTTAGATTCATATGCTGACAATGTACACATATTTATTTAGGTATGTTGTGCACTGATTGATTATTTGATTTTATGTACTGGATTAGGTTGACCATTACTTTCTCCCTTTTTTTACATTAACAGCATTTCATATAGTCATGTATGCTGGTCAAGGATTTGATTTTATGTAAAGGTTGAAATGGGCAGGGCAGGGATTCCTCTCCAGGCAGTCCTCCCTCTCGCAGTGCGCCGGAACAGGGACAGAGAAAGTTTTAGTCGACAGCCTCAACCAACCACAGGGTAAAATGACAATAAGAGAGAAGTGACTTACCCCTTTTGTGGCTGGGAGCCTATATCCGGCGTTCCTTTAGGCTCTGCCTAGCCTGCATTCTCCACCAGTGTAATTGGAGGAGCCGATAACAGACACAGTGGGCGAGGCATCAGGCCTCAGAGAGGCTTTTATTAACAGAAAATAACACAAAAGAGAGGGAATAAACATGGCCAAAGGGGGAGAGTGTCCAAAATAAACAGGGGATCTGGTGTCCTCGTTGTGCTGCGGGGTTCGTGTGGGTCGGGCAGTGTTCATGGAGGAAGGGTCCAGGTAAGTGGCGGAGTCCGGTCCAGGTTGCGAGGGGCGGTGGCTTCTTCTAGCGGCTGCATCCTGCTCGTCGGCCGTGGCGCTTGCAGGGGATGGACGGTCGGCATCGTGGCCCATTGGCCGTGCAAACGGGTGCGGTTCTCTTCCAGATCACCGGTCCGGCAGCTCATGTCTCTGGTGGCGCAGGAGTCCCTCAATGCACCCTTCCTAGACCCACGAGGACACCAGTGTGCATGCACGGGGAAGAGACCGGTCTCGCGTTTGGCTTTTAAACAGCGGCAGTGATGAGGCTCCATTTCCATCCGATGTGCCCCATCACACACCACCAGCCCTGACTCATCCAGCGCCCCTCTTCTCTCACACACCCACTCCTCTCGGGAGCCTGGTTAAGGGCGGCGATTTAGGACAGGGTCCCGATGATAATCAGGGAGGAAGCAGCTGACTCATCACTATATATATATACATATACATATATATATATATAGACTGATTACTTAAAGCTATATGTTGGTTGATGGTGCAATTTTATATACTGGCCAAGGTTGAGAGATGCTCCCCCCCTTTTATTTTCTCATTTCAACACAGCTTTACATATATATGCTGGTCGAGGTTGAGCGATGCTCTACCCTGTTATTTCTCATTTTTCATGGCATTGCACATAGATTTATATGCTGGTTGGTATATGATTACATATTTCAGTTGAGGTTGTTCTGTGCTCTCTTCCTATTTTGCTCACAGCTTTATATACAGTATTTATATATACTGGCTCTCTCCCTTGTATTTCTCACATTCACAGATTGAGGTTGAGCGTTGCTCTCTTTGCTATTGTTATTATTCTTGCAGTATTACTCTAGGGGCAGTTGTGTCCTAATGATTAGAGAGTTGGACTTGCAAGGTTGCGGGTTCGAGTTACAGGTCCCGCAGGAATTGTTGGTTGGGGGAGTGAATATTCAGCGCTCTCTTCCACCTTCAATACCATGACTGAGGTGAGACCCTTGAGCAAGGCACTGATCTTGGCAACTGCTCCCCAGGTGTGTGTTTACTATGGGCAAGATGGGCAGCTTGTGCCTGCTTTCGCTTTCTTTTGGCATCCACCTACTGTGTGTGTTCACTACTCACTGCTGTGTGTGTATTTGGATGGGTTAAATGCAGAGCACCAATTCCGAGTATGGGTCACCATACTTGGCCACATGTCATTTCACTTCATTTCAGCATGATGCTTGAGGATGTAGCCGAATTAGTACTCAAATTCTCCCTCTTATTCCCATCCCTGCAGTTTAAGTATTTCCCTGGCCGAGGTGGTATTATATGAAGATATACTTTAAAGAGAGAGTGCAACAGAATCTGGTTGGGATAAGAAGTTCGACTGCCCCTTTTCCGGGGCATAACAGGTAGGGTACACTTGGATGACTTCAACCCTGGGGCCTATAGCTCCTGGTTACCAGGTGCACGGAATGTTAGTTTTTGGGTATTAGCATCCCCATATCATTATAATCGACGAAGTGTAGAAGTTTCATAGAAGCTGCCATATTTCATTGCCAGCATGTCATGTTCTGTTATATGACTATCATCAGCCAATTTTATTGGCGTATTTACACACATGCTTCAATCTCCGGCACATGCTGAAGGTGTTGTCATTGTGTCATCATCGACACAGCGTCTCGTTACTTAACCGAGACACTTTCTTGATTGATTGATTGAATTTATTGTCCAGTCTGTTTTCACAGAGAGAAAATTTTTCTTTGACACTGTAACATACATTCACTGCTTAAAAATCACATCACACATCAACAGCATAAATTATATAGTTAAACACTGTGAGAAAGAAAAATTTAAAATATCGACAGCCATTCTATTGTTTCAATTAAAATACTGTACGATTCAAGATAATCAATGCCAATGGAAGAAAAGACCTTTTATAGACATTTTTTCTAGCCAAGGGAATTTTTAATCTATGTCCAGATGGGAGCAATTCAAAAGCAGAGTGAAAAGGGTGTGTGTTATCTCTAAAAATCGCAATTGCCATTTTACCGATAAAATGATCGAACAAGCTCTGAAGTGGCTATTGTTTTTGTCCAGTAATCTTATTTGCTTGATTAATTATTTGTGAGAGTTTGTTCTTTTGTTTTAATGTTAGATTGCCATACCATGAAACAATATTATATGTGAGAATACTCTCAGTGATTGATCGATATAACATAGTTAGGGTCTGCTGACAAATATTGAAGCTTCTCCTGAGTTTCCTGAGGAGACCCAGGCGTTGTCGTGCTTTTTTTATGAATGTACTCCACATTACTTTCAAAATTAAGTTTCTCATCTATAATTGTACCCAAGTATTTAAAATTCGAGACCTGCTTTACAGTTTTTTCCTTTATGACAACTGGTTTATATTCAGATGCGGTATCTACTCTTCTCGACTGATTTCTCAAACATAGCTCTTTTGTCTTTTCAATATTAAGATGTAAAAAACTACTCTCAACCAACAGATAATACTGTCAATGTACTCAAAATATGAGGTGCAGTTCATTTCTTTCTGACATGAGACCAATGCCATATCATCATAATATTTTATAAGGGTAAGATTATCGTCATTGCACTTCAATTCATTTATGTATACGGAAAAAAGTATTGGAGACAGTACACATCCCTGCGGTACCCCAGTATCTAAAACCAAGCAATCCGACATAACATTATTACCACAAACTCGCTGATGGCGACCTTTTAGAAACTCATCCAGCTACTAGCACCTAACTCATAGAGGCGCTTTAAAAGAAGATGAGGTTGGACAGTATTAAAAGCGGATGAGAAATCCATGAAGAGTATTCGAACATAGGAATTGGGATATCTAGATGATTTTGAACCTTATTTAAAAGGTTCATGTCTCTTTAATGAATGTGATGCTACTGATGTTCGTTATTTGTAAATAGCTTTGGATAAATCAAATTAATAAATAAAATAATACAATTGTAAATGTCATTGCGCTGACTGGAATATCTGCATGCATAATTGACATCTGAGAGCTACACTGGAAGGAAACATTATCAATAAATAAATTCTTGAAAATTCTGTCATAATGTGTTTACCTTTATGTCATTTAAAACTTATAAGTCTTTTTTTGCTTGTCCATTCAACAAAACGTCCAAGCCTTAAAAAGGACATAAGGGCATCATAACAGTAATCCATATGAATTAACCATATTTAATGTGCCCTCTAAACCACTCAAAGGCAGATTTATCACGTTTAGGTTTCCGTTTACCATTTTTTATGTACTCTATGCATTATATTCCTTTTACAATCTCTTTATAAACTTTTTTACACTTGAAGGTTTGGTCGAATGGACTTTCAATGGAGGGAAATAAATCTTTGGCTATTCTTTAAGGTTGAATGCAACATTAAGAATGACATGCACAGCGTGGGATGACTATGCTTTAGAAAATACAATGTTTACGTTATTCAGAGCAGAAGTGGTGAATATTTGACCTTACAGCTAGTAAGGACAGTTGCATCACATAATCATCTAAAAATATAGCTTAAGCATCTTCATAAATTTGCTTGAATTTCCTTAATGATGACAATGATAAATGAGTGCGTGATAAATGTGGCAATGTAATGTGAACTCACAGCTGCGTTACTTACGGTGTAAGTTGAGGGAGATATTGATGGTCCTCTCATCTGTGAAGCTCTTGAGTCCTGTTATCTTAGCGCACTTCAGTCGTGTGCCTGCGGGGGAGTCGCCCACATTGATCCAGCACACTGTTTCCTGCGCATACAGGAAGTCCATGGCTGTGCTCTGTTTTGTGCTTATGTAGAGTGACGGGCTGCTGGATCCGCTCAGAGACGTAATCTGGATGTTCTGGGAGTTAGCGATCAGTAACACGGGGAGACGGTCCACAGGCACTACAGCAACAGGAAGACATCTGTTTCATCTCAAATATAGTTATAGTTCAGCCAATAATAATGAATTAAACTGTTGGCCGATGCGGATACATGTATGTGAGGGAAACGGAAATGGAGAAGCTTTATTTGATCTTATCTTGGACTGTTATGTTTGTCTTACCATTCTTGGCCTTGCAGGAGCGGTTGTCTGGTTGAACCAGATATCCTTCCACACAGGAGCAGGTGTACGAGCCGTCTGTGTTAGTGCACTTCTGACTGCAGGTGCCGTACACCGTACACTCATCAAAATCTGAACACACACACACACACACATGAAACAGTACTTTTTGAATTAAATTTCTAAGCATCTTTAAAAATTACTCTGATAGAAGCAAAACTAAGTAATTATATAAAGTTGTGGATAATATACCTTGGCTAACACTCACAAAAGAGACTGCAAAGTTTAACACAGCAAAATTGCTAATGAACTAAAAGTCTTATTTTTCACAGTTTTGTCTCTACAGTAAAACTTAGGTGGAAATTGCTGGAAAATAAGAAAAGAAAGTATTTTTCATCATTGATTCATGTCAACTAATTTAGTTAAGCAATGCTAACAAATGAAACCAGTGTGGCATGACATATGCATCAAGTAAGTTGCTCATGTTAGCTCATATTAAATAATAAAATAATCATACATGTATGTAATCATTTGTTAAATAGCCATGCAATTTGCTCAATAATAAATAGTCAAACTGTCATAATCTTAAAATAAACAATAAAATATCTTAAAAATGGCCTAATATGAAAAATAATTATGACAATTGGCCAGCTACTTTTTACGATTTAGATTCTAGTAAGTGTGAATGCTATTGTGTATTTATTTGTAAGTACTCAAGTTCATTGTTCCCATTCAATTAAAATAATCCATTGTAATGTCTTTATCGGCAGTAATGTCTATATTGTTGCATTCATAGTAGTCAAAGTGTGTGTAAATGTAACCAACCTTTACAGGTCTTTCCATCTTGGCTGATCTCGTAGCCGCTCTTGCAGTAGCACATGGGGCCAGTGCGTGTGACAGCACAGTTGTCCTGGCAACCAGTGAGAGTACAGTTGAGCGCCAGTTCTACAGAGATCAGAGCAGAGGTCGGCTAGAGGTCAAACAACACTGACACTGACTCACACGGCCCTCAACACTCACACTGCAAAGTTCAAAACAACTACAAATATTTGACATGCATCTAAAAGGCAAATGACATATATCAAATGAAATCACATGATACACAAAATCTCATAAGTTTTGCTTTTACTCGATGTAGTAACAGAACTTCATCACACACTGAATGACAACACAGTGCATTCTAGACTTAAAGCACTAGAATCAAGCTAACATGTAACATACAGTAATCCACCAAAGTGGACATTTGTATTTTATTTTACGTGTGTGTGTGTTTGTGTTCTTTTTTATGAGCTAATTCTTATATATATATATATATATATATATATATATATATATATATATATATATATATATATATATATATATATATATATTATGATTTTGTAGTTTATGTAAAAATAACACAAAATCTGTGGAAAAACACAACAGGAACCCAAAAACACAAAACAATGCAATGTGTAATTCAAAATACTGTTAAACCGTAAAAAAAAAAAAAAAAAAGGTCAAAATTTTATTATATTAACATGGTACATTAGGCCCTAGTTTTACCAGACTTTTCTTATGTGAGGATAAGTAGAGTCATTGAACACTAAATAGGTGTTGTAAATGTAGGCTAAATAAGTTAATAGTTTCTCAAGATTTCTGAACTAGCTGTTTTTGTAGTTTAGTTTCAACACATTGTCTGACAGGACTAGAGTTTTTGAATGTTGATGTCTGCACACAATTTTGAGGCATTTTTATGTTAACACAGTAAGGAAATCCTATTTTGCATGAAACTGATTGATTTGACAAACCACAGAGTGACTGAAATGAAATAACAGTAGCTGGTACCTCAGCAGGTGGTGAACGGGAGTGATGTTAACAACACACACACACACACACACACACCTATCCCAGAACTGAAGGGACGCTGCAAAAATGAGTGTACAGTCAGATGCCTGACTGTCAGAATGCCTCTAGATGAACTGCATCAACAACTCACAGCAGCTATGCTAATATGCTAACAGCTCCTTATGTAGTCAGTCTCAGTGGTTTTGTCAGTGCAATCATATGCTCAGTTCAAAAACCATGAAGCATCTGAAGGCATCTCAAGCCCAATTCTGACATTAACACTGGTCCAACATTTCCAAACTGTGTCGATACACAATCACAGCAGAAAGTGTGTGAGTGTGTGTTTTGATTTGCATGTAGGTATGTGTGTGTGGATGAGTGTAAGCATGCAAAGTTGAGCATGTGAAGGAAGTTCTTCACTGCTGGTTCTTAAGATGACTGAATGGAAATTTGACAGAAATTTGGCCTGTACTTCACATTTCACCATTTCACTAGGACAACACAAGTACTCTGATGGGTTAAACTTACGACTATACACTGTTTTATCTATCAAAAATAACAAATGTTCTTCTTACTCAAAATGTATAGCAATGCCAAGATCAGAATTTTGATGTCCAGGTTTTGCACACTGTGACATTGCACTGTCAAAAATGTTTAATACATTTTGCTTTGAATAAAACATTCGCAGAAATCGCAGAAATTTGAAAAACAAATATTAGTCAACCAAATTAAAATGAGTTCAAATGTAAACTGCATTTTGTTTGGCCGTTCCTCTTTAGTCTTTCAGTGGTGGAATTTTCTCAGATAACGAACTATTCATAATTTCTTCAATGATGGCAAGCTGTCCTGGTCCAGCGGCTGCAAAGCAAATATTTGTACAAACTGAATATTGCCATCTCATGCTTTACGATTGCTATTACTGAATGCAGGGTGGGTTTGGCCAAAAATAATTAATATCTTATTTAAACCATTTTATATGCATTCACAGCAGTGTTAACTCAGTTCTAGAGTTACCTTCTCATTATCTGCATGTGCTTTTAAATGCTTAATTCATGCGCTGGTCTGATCTGTGCTTTTTCTGAGCGCTGCATACACCCGAAGTACGCGCACTAAAACCTGTCAAACAGCGCCTGATTATTGATCATCTTTTGTGCTAAAGCTGTCAAAACAGACAAGGTTTACATGTAGACTCAGTTGGTTATATCTAAAATTAAAGTAAACAGTTGAGAGAAAAACCTATAGGTGCCTGTATATTAAATGTGAGCAGGTCTTAAAGGGACAGTAGGCCTATTAAAAATTCAGCCTATTGTCATTGCTGTCAAGGAATAGATCACAATAAAATGACATTTCTGTCATTATTAACTCACTGTCATGTCCCAAACCTGTATTATTTATTTCTTGTGCTGAACACAAAAGAAGATATTTTGAAGAATGTGCGTAACCAAACAGTTGCTGATCCACATTGAATTTGATAGAAGCAAAAAAATACGATGGAAGTCACTGTGGACCATTCCTCAAAATAGCATTTGTGTTCAGAAGAAGAAAGAAACTCATTCAGGTTTAAAACCACCTTTGAGTGAGTAAACGGTGGGATAAAAAGAAAACTGACAGACAGCTGAAATAATTTTTATTTTTGGGTGAACTATTCCTTTAACAAACAACTTGCAAAATGGTAAAACCAACATGACAAAGAATTGTGATAAAATCGTGAATCGTGATATCTCTATAAAAAATAGTGATATGATATTTTTTCCATATCTCCCACCCCTACTTTGCAGATACTTCTCTAACAATTTCCAGCCTTGTGAACATTTCATCAGAAGTTTTGACTGAGACACAGGAAGTTTCCACAGACAGACATGATGAGGCCCAGACACCGATAGAGCCGATCCAGGACTGTGTTCTTTCTGTTGGGCAGTGCTGCTAAACTCACACCAAACTGCTAAACCTTTTTTGTTTAAAGCGCTATATAAATAAAGCTGACACCAGATTTATACCGCCGATACAACTGAAACACAGGCATGTCTTTACAATCTTGGAGGTTCACATATTTCTCCATCATCATTTAGGGAGATGAATAAGTGACAACATAAACAGATTTGTGTATTATTTTTTAAATTACACTATTGGTAACACAGGGTTCACAAACTTTCAAGCATCAGTGTATTTAGTTCATGTTTGTCCGGTGCAGATCTGTGTACACTCTCTATCAGCTAACACAGCTAATTTGAAGGAGGATTTGGTAAGAAAATAATCTTAATTCAAACTGAAAATAAGACTATTTTGTTTACCCCACTGGCAGATTATGTAGCTTGTTTTAAGGAAAAACTCACTTAATTTTGACTTACTTTGTCTGAAAGCAAGGGTTAGGGTTATCATATTTAAATATTTGGACTAGAAACAAGACAAAAACTCACCCTTAACATCTCACACAGTTTTGCTCATTAAATACATTTATATTGGATGATAAATCAATTAAAAAACATAATGTTTTGCTGTTTAACCAATGGTAATTACATTCAATGTAAATCTGAACTTTGCAAATTCCTAATAATAGTATTAATGTTGGATAACTACAAGATATCTGTCTATAATCCCGTGATGTTTGAAGTCATGCAGTCCTTACCTCTGCAGTGCGGACCCTCGTCTCCTCCGTCAGTGCAGTCAGAGACGCCGTTACACAGCTTGCTCATGTGAACACACAAGTCTGACCCCAGACACTGATGCTCATTAGGAGGACACTGGGACACACGGTTATGAGGACCTGAAAGAGAGCAGACAACAAAAGCATAAAGATGACGATACTACCTACAAAGCATCCCACTTTTGATCGTATCAAAACCTCAATGTGATAAGCTGAAATACTAGAAAGCATTATACAGTACAGTACAGTAAAAGAACACAGGAACAAGAATTAATGTTTAAAGTGTAGGTGAAATATTCTGAAAGCATACTATAATTTACTGCAATGATACACAGCATCTGTTATTTTAGAAACTGCGTACTGCAACCATCTGAAAAACACTTTTTTTTAACCTCATGAATCATTCTTCATTTTCTTTCGTACTTTCAAACACTGTTGGTTAAACATCCCAGTTGATGGTTTTATTATGACTGTGTCCATTAGTGTGCAGTCATGTGTTTGTCTGAGTCACTGGATGAGCTGTATTTGTGTGTCTGAGCTCTCGTCTCTCTGGAGTGGACAGAACGCTGGGCGTGGGGTGAAAACGGACCAAGACTTCCCAAATCACTGACCAGAAATGAGTGAACGTGTCTGTGCGGAAATGTGATGCAACAGCATTTTTAAAGCAATGCATGTTCGCTGAACGTCTAGCTCACAGATGAGATCATTGATACCGTGCCAGTACAAACACAGATCAGTGAAGCTTTATTAAGTCATGACAAAGGGTTTATATGCAGCTTGTGTAGGTTCTTCTGACAGAATACATTCCCATTTCTCAATTTCAGCCTGTATTGGTAGGTTAACTCTGTTTATTTGAGAAGTTCAGACAACGAGTTCAGGGCCAAGCAATGAAAGATCTGAGCAATTTTGAAACTCATTAGTGACAAACAAGTTTTCTTGATCATATTTAGGTTTCTAGTGATTTGAACAAAACCCTAATCATCAGTATAAAACGTAATTTATATAAGTATAAATCTCAAATAATTTGGTTTGTTGAAGACAAGTATGCCGTTATTTTAATATATTCACCTGCCAGAGAGTATAAAACAGGTGAAAAAAAGATCCAATAAGTTTAATTAAGTGTACTATACTATACTTCTTTTAAACTAAAAATATGTACAAATCAGAGATATACTTAACTAAATTGTTATTAAATATACTTGAATTACACTGATAGTCTATTTGACCTATACTTGTACTTTTAATCTTTTGCTTGCAGTATATTTAATAAAAGCATAGTTGAGTACACTTGGCTTGTAGTTGTGTTTATATATATATATATATATATATATATTTTAATCTACTTTTTCCTCCCACACATATTGCTTCATGGAGGTAGTACTTCAGGTTATGTTTTACATAATATCTGATAACTTACATGCTTATATACTGTTTAGTTTAACAAATTAGCTTGCCTTACAAAGTTTTTATTATTATTAAGTAAATGTTCTTATTTAACTTCATATCCGAGCATAGGTAGAGAAAAACAATAGTGCTCCATGGCGTTATTCATTATTTCTCATGTATGGAAATCACAATTTTGTCATAAACGCTTTCTTCACAATTGAATTTCATACATGTAACACAAAATACACTTGTGCCAGACTTGTTTAGTTTTCTTTTTCAAATTAACACTCATTCACTTGACACACTTCTATACTGCATCATAATTTTAGATGTGTAGCCTATGGTAAAGGCTCACAAACAAGTCATGTCTTTAGAGAATTTTAGAGCATATGTTTAAACCTTAAAAACAGCAGCTGTTCGTGAACATTAGAAATCAAAAGGCATTGTTGCTCTCCCAGGGGTCCTGTAAGCGTGAGGGATTGTGGACACCTTGCACAGGCGTGTGCTGAGACCATAAGCCTCTTGTAATATTCTGATCACATGTGCTGTTCTGGAGGATCTAGAGGTTGAGACTCTCGTCGAAGGGGAAACGCTCGCTCAAAAAACCTCAGCCACATGGAAAACTCTGGAATAAGACCCATCACATGGAGAACGTGACCTGGGCCCCTGTGACAAATGAGGCAAAGAGTGAGATTTAGAAATACAAAAACTGTGGAGCGCTCTAGGGCAGTTTTCACATGCTGCCAGCTAGTTTATTTCTCATGTTTATAGATAACAGATGCTTGAAGTTCCATACGAGTAAAACAAAGCAGGTAAAACTATTTAGGGCAAGGGTCAAATATTTAGTGAAGGCTAACTGAAAGGCTGAACTGTGTTTTAATAACAGAGGTATTTCTCTTAAATACCAGTCACATGTATTTTATCATTTTGTATAAAATAAAATAAATAGCTGCACAAATATTAGAATATTATATGATTCAATTACCTTTTCTTTTTTTACGCTATTTCAACAACATAGTTTTGTTGTTTTAATAGATGTTTTGTTTTTCATAATTCATTTATTTTATTATTTGACATTGATGGAAAGCCATAAACTGAAACCATCAGGGTACTTCATTGTAAATATGTATATGTTGTATGATGGCAGTTGTGTTTAAAACATTATTTTATATTTCAAACTGTCAATAAACACAGCAACAGAAATTGACTCAAAAATAAACTTAATCTAAATAAATAAAAAAAATTGGTTTGTTCATTTTATTTTGTTTTTTGTTTTTAAATCAGTCATGCAGCATTATAAAAAAATAACACATTCCATAATAATGAAAGAATATTTTGACTTGATCAGCTGTCCATTTGAAAAACTGTTTAAACTACCTAAAAGGACAAATACATGCATACATACATACAGACATAGATCTGTGTAAAGGGTTTATCAATGATATTTAGACTAGGTTCTACTCTGCAGTTTGTGGTTTACCTAAACCTATCCCTGGTCAGCCATATAATAAATCTCTGACTGTCAGACATACAATACTCCGGCTGTGTTCAGAATACTTCCTGAAATACTGCAATGTACACTGTCTACTATCTTTTAAAAATAGTAAGTTAAAATCTATGCTTTACTCCCTCAGCTTTTTAATTCAGTGTGTGCATCCAGTTATCACACTGGGGGGAAAAAATATATATATTTTAAATTTTTGCAGAATAATATCTCAACATTTCAGTCCAAATAAAGGATTATGAAACATAAAAATAACAATTTCACAAGTTCAAGACCATTTTAAATGGCATGCATTGCACTGTGAGATACATTATCCCAGTAAGCAATGGCTTGTTTAGTCCTATTAATCAAATACATATGAACTGGAGTGTGATGAGTCACTGCCCTCATGCTATGTGCTTTAAATGAGCATTTGTTCTGTTAATACCAGTGTTTTGAGACTGAGACTCAAAGCTAATTTGGCAGATACAGTTTGCATATTACTATGATGTTTATCGGAGTGAAAATTCATTCTTCAGTGGTAAAACTCCATTAGAGCACAAAAGGTATGCAAAATCCATGTAGATGTGGCACAGGTCTCTGCTTCAATGCAAGTGGAAAAATGTTGTCTGCCAGGTGAAAATTGCACGTCTGGGACACAAGATCAACAAGCCACAATGTTTTAGCTTTTCAAATGGTCCAGGATGAGTTTGCATCAAAGTTAAATACTTACGATTATGAGTTTATATTCAAAACCCTAACTTTAAGTATGAGCAATAGTAAAAGTAATGTATGTGTATATATAATATAGCTAAATGCATAACAACATCTGATCTCTGAGACTCGTATCAGTGAATTCTCTACTCAAATTGTCCATGTCAGGCAACTCTTGCATAGAACAGAACAGTAATGGGCCGTCCCATGCCACTGGTGCATCCATGCGTGCATAAGATCAATGCATGTCTTAATGCTCTCCTTAATTGTTCATTAACTATAAAACAGCCCGAACATAACATGAGAAAGTTTCCACACATGAGACGGATCATCAGCACTGATCATAGCTTCTTTTGCCAAATGCAATTTTCTGTACAGCCATGAAACACTCCCTAACTGATGTCAGAAGGGCACACTTGTTTTAGGTTCCAGAAACTAAGACAAACACAGTTAGAGTTGTGTGTCCTATAGAACATGGTCATGTGTTCTGGACAGGTCAAACTACTATTCAAACAAAAGACCTTACCACAGTAACTAACATGTGCTTATTTAACAACTTCTTTTTAACTGAGATTAACTCTTTCCCCACCAGCACCACCATTTTGGATCATTTTCAAATAAGTTTAATGGTGCCCAGAATGTTTTTTGTATTAATATCTGAACATGCAATATGTCAGAACAAAGAACAGAGCCTCTGCTTTAAATATTAATGTTTCATTCTTGCTTCATCTTTTTTTTTTTTTTTTCAACAGTTTAATATGGGTCTGTTTCATAAGAAATCAACTTTTTGAACAAATAGCTGAGAAAATCATGTTTTTAAAAAGACAACGTCTGGCAGAAAGATAGATGCAAAAGATTGCTTCCATCAGCACACACAAAGCTTCACAGTCCTTAACCACTTCCTGCATTCAGCGATGTTAGGCCGTTTTGATTCATATGTTGTTTAATATCTGGTGTTCAATGCTCTTTCAGAAAATGCATATACTGTACTTTCTTCCGTACATTAGTGAAAGCATGGAAAGCTGGAAACTTCCATCAATGGCGGGGAAGGAGTTAATGATCCATAACAAGACTTCATGAATGAGAACCGGACGTGACCTCTCGAATCCTCTCAACATCACACAACCCATCCACATACCACCGAGGCTGAGTGTGTGAAGGTGAATCCAAGAGTGTGAACTGGCAGGCTACTTCTGAAATTCTTCTTGCCCCAACCTGAAGATCATTCAGGGACAGAGTCTGTTTGATGGCTTAGTCTCCGGCAGAATGGATCTTTATTTTGACCCCTGTTGAAGATCATCTCTCGAAGGGTTTAGTAAGGACACTCGAACACATTAGGAACTCAGAATGCTTAGACAACCTTATCTATTTTAAAATACCATTACAGATATATACAGCACTTCCCACATTAACTGCAACCGTAACATTTTCATGACATCAGTTAATGTTCAGAATATTATATATAAATATATAATATTCAGGGTAAAATACAAATTATGCAACATTTTAAAAATTCAAGGATAACAGAAGCGAGTCTCTTCACCCAGACGATACATCAGTCATTTCAGTGTGAAGTTTAACGTTCACACGTCAGTGAAATTTGAAGAAGCAAAGTCTCCAAAGTTTGATATTTATATATTATCTGGGACAATATACCCTTAGTGACTTAATGCTGATCAACCAACTTGATTGTTCAGATTAAGTAATGACATAGCTAAGGTACATTTTGAAGGCACTGTAAAGACATGTAAAAGTCAAGAGGAGGATCTTGAACTCAATTCCATGGGACACATGAAGAGATTTAATGTGATTCCTCAGTCGAGTACGAGTCAGCATTCATGCAGCTGCGTTGAACTCTTTATAAACCAGCCAAAACACATCTGCTGTAGTGAAGTCTTGCATAAAATGTGTGAATGACTTTATCGCTTTCAGTAAGGGAGAGAATTTTGCATACTTCAGAGATGTCACAGATGATAATACACTGTTTTATTAACAGTGCTAAGGGTTTCTTAAGACTGAAGTTGCTGTCAAATACGATTCCTAAATTCTTGATGTGACATTGGGCTTCAGAGATGATTAAGCTGTGTAACTTTCTAGGACAACAGCTACTGTATGTTCAGCGCAGAACTAAATAGCTGCGTTTCCGTTACCCTTCAAATTACACAAATTGAAATTTTGAATTGAAAATATGACCAACGGAAACGGAAATCTCCAATATATCGCAAAAAAGTTTTTACGCTTGCACGAGGCAGGTTTTGAAGCAAATCGGAAAAGGAATACTTTGCAAAACTGCAATGGAGACATTTACAGGTTTTTACAGGTCACCTGGCGTACGTAAGAGTCATATGATCATTCTTTAATGTAGTATAACCTCCAAGAAACACCTCATAAGAAGGTTTAATGTGTTTATTCCAGCTTTGCTGCAGCACGTTTCAGAAGCGGCTCTCCACGCTGCTTCACTAAAGATACATGTCGACGTCTCCTTCGATTATAAATAATGGCTAGTGTGGTGGCTGCTTTATACATAAACCTACCGACATCCATCACCATGACTTATCACGAGTAGTGATGTGTCGTTCTTGAATGATTCGTTCATTTTGAACGAATCTTTAATGTGACTCGGGAAGAACGAGTCGTCTCGGGGGTTATTCGTTCAGTCGCGCATGTGCAATATTAGTGTACTACTGTTCTGCTAGTAGTAATTCACCTGTGTCAGTCAATGCCGTCTGAGCCGGAAAGAGAATTGATGAGTTCATCTTTCGGATCTATCGGGTTTTTGACTCGTTCCTTAATCACATGACATAATATGTAATTATGTCCTTTTTGAGCAATCTTCTTGTAGATATATTAGACCAAAATGTCAAGTTTGGCTAGGAAAAGCAATTATTATACCAGCAAACTCACATTTGGATTAAAAATGAACAAACTAGGCTATAAATACTTTGTATTGTAGGCTTGGATTATTATATAATTATATAGCCTAGTGTTTATTTACTGATAGACAGTCAAAAAAATCAAAATAATGATAATTATATCAACTAATGAAAGCATATACTGTATATGTAAAAATTTAAATGCAAATAAGGATCCAGAATTTGACCTTGGGGGACTCAAGATATACAAGATATCACATGAAATGTTTAAGTATGTTTACCTAATGAGACATAAACCAATAATCGGATCTAAATCAGTATAAACTGGACCTCATAGGTCAGTTCTCTTTTGCAGTCGGTCAGGGAATATCTTATAACCCTCTGAGTTTTAAATTAAATTAAGGAGCAGAGTGCAAGTCATATTTGTAATTTGGTAAAAAATAAATACATAAAAAAATACTCTTTTTGATTAATGATTCTTACTGTTCAAGCTAATTTATTTTTTAGGTTCTGCATCCTAGAACAAAAGCCACAGTCATTGTAAATGATCAGGTACTACAAGGGTGAAGTGAGAGTTAAAGAAATAGCAATAACAGATCTGAGACAGATCAGGTTGAAATAATCCACCTGTTAAATTAAGCATTACTGATCTGAAGCAGATTTAACACTTCTTGTAAAGACTACATCTGAAACTCTGCTGGAGGGACAAAATCATTCATTCTGCTTTTAAATAGTATAGATATTGAGCTCCTGGATGCACAATGAGACAGCCAACCAAGCAGGTTTATACATTATTAAGCATTTTATGGAATGTAAGCTCTAAATCTAAACACAAAGCTGATATTTTATGCTCAGTTCATTTGTCCAGCTGTCAGATGTTAAACAACAGACTCTTCTGATCTCAGCACAGCAGGTCAGAGCTCCACTGTGAGATCAGAGCGCAGACCTTCATCTCTCTCACATGAGACAGATCTAAATGACTTCTGCACACAGATGTTACAGCCACAGGCTGCTCACAACTCTGGGATGATGGGAGGTTGAGTTGTGGCTACAGTGAAAGGTATTGTGTCTAAGAGGTCATTTCTTTTTCTTTTAACACTTGATTTTATATTAGTTGATCATCGCTGTTCATTTGCCAAACAGAACAGATGTTTCTTTTAGGTCCACAATCAAGGTATTCTGGTTAGAATAACACATTATATTTCTCTCTTCTTCTTCTTCTTCCTCTTCCTCTATTCATTTTTTTTTTTTTTTTTTTTTTTTTTAGAGAATTATTGGGAATGCATCTCATAAATCACCAAAATAAGTCATATTTTCTGGCAATCTTTATCAATTTACACAGTTTGTCGATTTTCTAATTGTACAGTCCACAATCACACAATGTACACTTGACCAATTGCAATTTGCCATTTTATTATTATTATTATTATTATTATTATTATTATTATTGATAAATCAGGAAGTCTGAGTTAAAAGAAAAATGGTCAAGCCTTACTGTATATGTTTCTGCTTTCCTCAATATTGACTATATTGATCTCAAACATACCTCATCTAATTTCATTTCTCCAGTAGATACAAGAAAGATATTCCCAGACCAAACAAACATGTTGCATGCTTTAATATTTACACCTCTGATATTTGATGATAAAAGGATGATAATTATTTAATTCCTAAAGGCATATCACTGTCCTCATCTCACCGAAGCTCAGGACTGGCGGTACAAAGCTGTCTATTGTGATGTAGTTGTCCACAGAGGACGGTCACAGCAGCTGCAGCGGGCACAACGACACACTTCACTGCTGGTCATAGCCACTTCACAAAGGACACAGTGAAATCCAGCCACGTAAATAAATAAACCTCTTTCATGGGCCAGATCTTCAATGATCTGAGGCATCTGCACTGAGGGATCCACAAACAGAGCACGTTTCCACACACATCCTAATTAAGTGTGATTTAGGTGACATTTCTATTTAAAGTCTATAATCATCTGTATTCACTATCATGCTGTTCTAAACTTCTCTTTTCCATGACACACACACACACACAAAACATATTCAAAGAATGTCTGAGCTGCTTTTTTCTTTATAATGAAAGCATGAAAAAGTATAATATGTACCTAAACACTGTGCATGAACATACATTGCCTCTTTTATGACATTAATGGCATCAACACTCTAGAAAATAAAGATTATTTAATGGAATTCATGGTTTAATAAAGGTCCTTTAATAGTCATGGAAACTTTTCATTTTACAAAAGGTTCTTTATAGTGGAAATGTTCTTCAGTTTTGCGATGCAAAAGTCATAGTTAATAGTGAGAATTGCTTCCAAACTAAAGTGTGACCAAAGTGGTTGTTTGGCATTACTGTGAAAAGTGCAATTAGTTGATTTATTTAAAGTGCCACTGTTTCTCACTAATGAATGACACATTTGAGTTTATGCTTTTGGGAATCAGATTTGAGGGCTATGGAGAAGAGCAATATTTCCAGTGAATTACAATTTAAAACTCCTTGTGTGGCTCCCAAAGACCTGGAATGTAGCACACAAGTTGTACGTACTATTTTTATGGTGTCTTGTTGTCCTTGTAGCTTAACAGTAACTGGTCAGTGAATAGGTTCATTGTATGCAAAAGAGCTGAGATTCTTCAAAACATCTTATGTGTTGAATGGAGGAAGAAAATCATACTGGTTTGTAAAATAAAATGTTGAGTAAATGATGACAGAACGCTCATTCCTTTCAAAGCAGTGGAAAATTTTACTAAAGCAGCGAGTAAGGCGTCACATCAGCTCAAAGTATTAAGAAAAACTGTCTAACTTTAATGCAAAGAGCATAAAGGAGTCAACACCCAGTAACGCAGCAAAAATAGAGAACGATGAAGATTAGGTTGTCAGTTGTCTATGTGTGTTGAGAGAGAGAAAGCGAGAGAACTTTCGAGCTGAGAAAAGCAGGTCATTAAAAAACAGCAGTTTTCCTCCATTCCTCTGGACGGGGTTTTAATGACTTCCAGACTGAAGGTCTCTCCTCTCCTCCTCTTATGGAGCGGATTCAGTCTCTGCTCTTACCCAACACTTCTGCAAACCACACCACCTCTTTAGAGAAAGATAAATTATTTCAGAGCATGTAATTGGTTGAGACGAAGAAGTACAAACATTCCTTAACTCTTAATGCTGCTTCATGAACTGCACCATTGTTTTCCAGGGCCAGATTTCAAGTAGCGAGTTAATTCTAATTACATCTGTCCCCTTCCCCCTCTTGCCCAATGATAAACTGACAGCACACTATTTCCTTAACGCATTTCTATTACGCCAGAAAGGGTGTGAATGGAAAGATACTTCACACTCCCAGACATCACACAATAAGAGTCGAAAATCTTCGCCCCAACCTGTGATTAAAGGCTGCTGTCAAACTAAATGTAAATGGGTTTTTGGTTAAACGCCTGAAATGAAGTCTGTGCTTCACACGAAAAGGTAAACTCATCTACTCACTAGTCAACTTTCACAGCCTCGTGTTTGTAATGGGATTCTTGCAAACTATTCTACTCAAACTTTCAGAGAAAGTGTTTTTTTAAATAAAGACTGAAAGAGTTGTTGGAAGCTTAATGGTGGTGACGTTGGAGTCATGTGACAACAGTTTCTTTACAGTCTAAGTTAAGCTTTGTATTTAGGCTTCAAAACTCACGTTCATTTGTGAAGATTGCCATAATGAGCAAAACGTGTAAGAATCACAGACTTTTGTTAATGGGTTGTTGCTTAGAAAACCAGGGTGGCACAAACTTATAGGTTTCCCTCATACACCACCATTGCACGCCTCATTAGCCGCTTTTCCACTGTTGGGCTAGTGCGAGCCAATGCTTTTAACAGGCCAGGCAGGGCTAATAGCCTCGGACCTGTAGCACCGAGGCCAAAATAGAGCTGAGTTTCCACCGTCGAGCCTGAAGCTCCGCTGCACTTCACTAAAGCCTGCCCTCTACACTCCTCTCTGGAACTACATCATGTAACCCCATCATTTCACCAACAAAGAGAAGTTATCAGAAAACGAATAAGAAATAATTCACAGGAACTAGTGTGATCACAAAAGGAACGCGATAAAAGCAGCTGTTTGTTTGCATGCTTTATTAAATATTTAAATCCAAAAGCATCAATGTTTTACTATAATAAGTCACACATTGATCATAATGAATTTATTTATCAGGACTGCAACTTAGCATAGCATAGAAATAAGGCATAGTCTGCATATTCAGTCGATTCTGTTTCTGTTTATTTGAAGTCACAAAAGCCTGTATAGTCTATATCACATTTAAAAAGAATGATCATTTCTATATTTTTATAAAAGCTCCCGAACAAAAAACATTATTATATTTTTATGACATATACACAGAGCTAAACTCTCGAAACGAGACTTATGACATATAAAATATGTCTTACTAAATAAATACACAATTTTGATAGAGATAGGAAGCTAACGTCTGATTTCTTCAAGCCGTTGCATTTACCATGTAATGAATGCCTAGCGTGCATAGTCTTTTGCATCGCTTAGAAATATTTCTGCCTTGTATTGTGAATATAATCCACATCGGAACAAGTTATTTCAAACACTCGCTGCTGACTGAAAGTGAATTTTGAGCTCAACTTATTTTAAGAAGTCTTGGTGTTATGGCTGTTAGCTTTCTGAAATGATCCACGGCACTGAAGCTCTCCAGACGCGGAGAAACTCCAACTTTGTTCAAAACCACTCCTCTAGCCACAGCTGGCCCACATTTGCCCAAGGGTTTTTGTCGGGCCAAAAAACCCTGGCCGTTGCCCCCGATGAAGCACCGACAAGGCACGATCAAGCACCGGAAGTGACAGTGGAAATGTGACTGGCCCTGGCATGCACTAGCATGCCCGCTTTTGGCACAACAGTGGAAACTATGCAGCTATTATGGGGCAAAAACCATGTTTCTAAAACTGAACATTATCAAACAATACAAATATCTAATCAACCACCAGACAGCATTCTGTAAGCAAATAAGTGAGTGAAAGAGTTTACACATTGTTTTGCACTTGTTCTTTAGGATGAATTAATGACGCATGTATAAAATATACCTTTTGTGCATGTTCAATTGGGTAATGACACCTTATATGGTATTCTCTATTAACACACTGAAAATATGATCTGACTCTCAGTGTCAGTATCTAATATATACACCGATCAGGCATTATGGCCACTGACAGGTAAATTGAATAAGTAGGTAAGTAAGCTTTATTTCTATAGCACTTTCACAGACAAAAAAGTCAACAAAGTGCTTCACAAAATTAAATTAAAATATACACTTAACAGATATACTCATGCACATAACATACAAATATACACAAATACACAAAAACATACAAAACCATATTGCTAATTAAATGCTTGTCCAAAAAGATGCATCTTAAGGCATTTTTTAAAAGCTTCCACTGAATCCAAAGCTCTCAAGGCTAATGGAAGGGAGTTCCAGAGGCTTGGAGCCACCACACAGAAGGCTCGGTCACCTCTTGTTTTAAAACGTGTTCTAGGAACAGTTAAAAGGTCTTGACCAGAAGACCTCAAAGAGCGACTAGAAGTGTATTCGAATAACACTGATTATCTCTTCATCACGTCACCTGTTAGTGGGTAGGATATCTTAGACAGCAAGTGAACAGTATGTCCTGAACGAAGCAGGAAAAATTGGCAAACTTATGGATTTGCTTGAGTTTGTCAAGGGCCCAATTGTGATGGCTAGACAGCTGGGTCAAAGTGTCTCCAAAACTGCAGCTCTTGGGGTGTTCCCAGTCTGCAGTGGTCAGTATCTATCAAAATTTGTCCAAGGAAGGAACGGTGGTGAACCGGCGACAAGGGCCATGGGTGGCCAAGACTCATTGATGCATGTGGGGAGCAAAGGCTGGCCTGTGTGTTCCAATCAAACAGATGGCTACTGTAGGTCAAATTGCTCAAGAAGATAATGCTGATAATGGTAGAAAGGTGTCAGAATACACATTGTTCAAATGTTGTTTTGTATGGGGCTGCATAGCCACAGACCAATCACATGGCACCAGGATGCACTATGGTAAGAAGACAAGCTGGCGGAGGCAGTGTGATGGGCAATGATCTGCTGGGAAACCTTGTGTCCTGCCATCCATTCGGATGCTACTTTGACACATACCACCTAACTAAGCATTGTTGCAGATCATGTACACCCTTTCATGGAAACAGTATTCCCTGGTGACTGTGGCTTATTTCAGCAGGATAATGCATCCTGCCTCCAATTTACCCAGATCTCAATCCAATCGAGCATCTGTGGGATGTGAACAAACTGTTGTGGGATGTGAACAAACTAAACAAACAATTCCGATCCATGGAGGCCCAACCTTGCAACTTACAGGACTTAAAAGTTCTGCTGCTAATGTGGAAGATTTTTATTGGTGGGATTTTGCTCAATCAAGTATGATCAAGATGAATCTAGTCATACTTATACATACGTGTTTTATTCCATTAGAATCATATAGCCTTTGTGTGAAAGGAATGTGCCTATGTCTGCAAAAAACATCCTGACCACCACTTTTCTTTACCATAGCAAGTCTCAGGAAACATCTGGAAAAACATGCAATGGGTCTCTTCTCTTTACCATAGCGTCTCCCTAGGGAGGGATCAAAATTGCAAGCCTAAGGGAAAGTTTGACTGTTTGGAAACGCCCTGTATAGGGCATATATAATGAGATGCAACCTAGCATTTAGACAGAACTTCTTGCAACAAGCTCTCGACTTTGTTTTGCTTAAAATAAAGTCCTTTCTTCTGAGAGAAAAATCCCTGACTGAGTTTGATCCTTGGGAGAACCGGCAAAATACACCACAGATTTGGCGACCACGAAGGGACTGGAAAGGAGCAGAGTGGACGACTGCTCTTGAGCTGACTGATGAGCAACACACACACAGTGGTGGCCACCATAGAATAAGGTAAGCATTTTTGCTTATATAATTAGTGTGTGTTGTTGACTGGTCAGCTCTGAGTGGTAAGGACACTTAAAATCTGCTCTTCCAAATTTAGAAAAATAATATGATATCTAAATTGAAAAAGGGGTTTTACTCCAGAAGAAATAACTGCATGCACATATTTGGGTTATTAATGGGAAGGCCTTGAAAGGCAACCTCGATTTAAGACAAATATGGTGTAGGCAGAAAGACATGGCATGCTGTGGTCTGTGTTTATTGGATAGCTGTGCCAGGTAGGACAGTGATAAACGGATAAGCAGATTAGTTAAGGAATCGCGAGGAAAAGTCCCATGGATACCGCTTTGAGAATGTATAAGTGAAATTCTCGAAGGACTGAATAGATGGGCCCTTAAGGACGCTCTAGGTAGAGCGAGCTCTAGGAAGAGCTGTGTTTTGTTGTGTGAATGTATCTGTGTCCGGACTGAATGAATGTGTGAACAAAGAAATTCCGTGTTGGGTGGGTAAAAGTTGCGCACCATTCTTGGACCGTCACTTCAGGGTGGCTGGGTGGAGTTGGACGCAGCTAGTATCCACTTGAGAGGGATGAATGTATTATGAGCCTTGATAATAAAAGGACAATTAATGTGTGATTATCCCTTAGATAAAGGGAAAAAGTATGCAAGAATAAGCACTCTGGCTCAATAAAGAGTGCAGAAAGTGTGAATGGGTTTAGGAAAATAGCATCAATAAAGTTTGAACCAAGATCTATAATAGATTTTTGCATTTAGGATGTTTGTGTGAAAGGGGAGAAAATTTTCTGAGCCCAGTGTAGTGGGAGTGAGAACAAAGGAGGACGTTTCCACAGTAAAGTTGTATTACATGGGGGGAGCAAGAGGTGCTCTCCCCTCCTGGACCATCACTTGGGAGTGATCAGGTTACAGAGACTGGTGTTGAGAAAGGAATGCAGGAGCCCTAAAACAATAAAGTCAACTGTATGAAGGTTGTTTTAGAGAAAAATAAATACAAATGTTCCAAGAAATGGACTAATATAGAAATGGCAGATATGGTGGAATATAGAAATAATAATAAATTAATTAAAATAAGATATGCATTTATTATTGAACAACTTTTATTAAAAGATGAATTTAAAAGATGCACGTGCTTAAAACTTTTTTAATACGTGAAGACATCTAAAATTTGTTTCTTGTTATCCCTGGGACAGTATGAAAGTTAATCCATTACAGAGTTTCAGAGATTGGGCTTGTGTAAATGTCAAAAATAAAAGAAATAACTTGTGCAATGTGGAATGAAAGCAAGATTGGGTGACCAAGTTAATAGACATTTGGATTCAAAAGCTATAGGCATTTTTCAATAGGAAGGGAACTAGTTGCTTAAATAATTAAATTTAATTATTTTATTTACAATAACAGGAATTATTTTATGTTGGTTAGGAAACATTAATTCACAAATACCAGATTATTCTGAATCATGTATGCAAATATAGAAGAAATAAATATGATTGAAGTCTTTATTTTACCATATGCATGTCATGCTGATATAAAAGGAAGGTTTATTTTATTTTATTGCAGTATATTTAGATAATAAAGGTAGCTGATTTCTGCATTTTGCAAAGAAGAAAAATGCTTGCTATTTTCCTGCAATGAAGAACTTGCTTAACTAACAAAGAATAAGAGAACTGCTGTTTTCAACCAGATGATTTAGTTTTTATTAAGGGACCACTGAAAGAAGAGGTTGAAAAGTGAAAATTAGAAAAAGAGCTGACTGCTCAGAAACAATTTGGTCAGAAGTTACATAGGTACATTTGATTAATGCAGTCTCCGAGTGTTAAACTTTCAGATGACTTCCGGAACAGTGCCTTGACAAAGGAAAGCAATGAACTGGAGTCTGTCGAGGAATGGCAAAGCAGCAAACAGCTGAAGAGAGAAGAAGAGGGAGGGGCTGATGGACGTTATACCCTCCTGAAAGAGAAGAACACACTTCAGCATGGAGAAAGACAGAATTAAAGCAGGAAAAGGTGAATCTTTCACTTGAGTCTTTTCCTGAGGGTTAAAAGAACATTATGAAATGCAAAACTCTGGCAGAAAGCAACCAGAAGCCAGACTGAGAAGAAGCAGAAAAACAACGGAGACCGTACACCACAACATCAGGTCTTTGAGTGCCATCACAGACTGACAACCCAGTACAACAGCCCAGGCTGAGGATGTCATCAGAAGGACTTCCATCCCTTCAGTGCACAGGTCCTGCAGATTCAATGAACACACAGAGACTGCTTCAAATGTTAATTATTTTATTTGATTATTTTATTTACTATGTTTTAATCTTGATTATTCACTGGTCTCACAGCACTTCCTTAAATTCTGTGTTTTAACTAACTTTCTCAATCTGCTTTTCAATAGGTTCCAGTCCAGCCTCGTGTCTTAAAGAAAAAATAATAACTTTGACAGACAGAAGTGAGTACTTGACTCACCAATCAGATAAACATGGAGCTGGATTTGGCATAGTAAGACAGTTTCATTAAACAACTAGGGGAAAATGCACAACTAAATACTTGACAACAATGCTGAGCGCTTTGGGAAAGAAGAGAATAAATAAATAAATAAAAAAGGGTATCCTGATGAACAATAGGAAAAATTTATATGGTTGAAAAAATATAAATATTGGTCACTCCATTTTGTTTTAAGGTAATTTTCTAAGGTAAAACTGAATAAAATAATAATGAATAAAAGATTATTCCAAAGATCCAAAATCATGAAATCACATATACTGTCATCACTGGGGATAACCAGATGGAAATGTAGATGGTCATGGATCCAAGATATGCAGAGATCTCCAATCCTCTTCTCAGAGTCGCTCATGAGCAATAACAAAAAAAGTATTTGACTAAACTTTAAATTAGACAAACACATGACATTTGAGAAATGTTAATTGGCTCTCTCAAATGCCCAATGCCTAGGCCTAATATTCTAAACAAATTAATCTATGAGATTTTGGAAAAAGGAAGGAAAGAAAGAAAAGAAAAGTTTTTGGCAAAAAAAAAAAAAAAAAAAAAAAAAAAAAAAAAAAAAAAAAAAAAAAAAAAAAAAGGGGGGGAGTGAAAGAGTGTGAAAAAGTATGAATGATGGTGTTGTATGGCATGAAAGAGAGTGTCTGACGAGACACTGAGGCAATTCAATCAAATTGCCCAAAACAGCTGTATACAAATTTGAATGTGGGCCCACAGGGCAAATTTATGCCCAGACAAATAATGACCATGGATGAATTTGGTTAAGTTTCCTGGTCAGTACCTAGGTCCTTCTTGTGGCAGAAAGAAAAACAGTGCCACACATGCGCAGCGTATAACATGGGAAGGCAGAGCAAAGCACGCTTGCTCTGTCCACCCCACATTTAACTTTCTTTTCAGCATATCATGATGGAGCTGATTGTGTCAAAAGGATGAAATATTATCTTTCTGACTGTTAAAATAAATGCAGTGGGTTGAGTGTTTTCCAGGGCAAAAGGCCTGTGCTACTGAGCAACATAGGCCTAGATAAATTATCCAGTGATATAGTGGAACTCAGTTTACAAAACAAAGAGATAACTAAATAAGCAAATTGTTGAGAATAAAATTGAAAGGAATTAAAAAATAGTAAAGACAGCACAGGAATTGTGAAAACTCAAAAAGGGGCCAAGACAGCCCTCAACCCACATTACATTTCCACAGGTCACACCAAGAAGAACGACTGGCAAGAGGAACAAATTAGCATACTTGATAACACTAACAAAAAATTCTGAAGTTTTCCATTTACAGGTGACAGCAGTTCCAGTAAGACCAAGGAATGCTTCGCCCCATCAAAGAGAACCAGTGAGGGTGCAGAAATGATCTCGAAATCCTTGCATGAATCAGAAAAATGGTTACAGAGTGACACCTGAGTTCACATCTCTTACCCTAAAATACCCCAACCAGCTTCAACAACTCCACACAGCATGAAGTGAGGGATGAAGGGCGTGCTAGTAACGACCCACCCTTGCCAACGAGGGAAAGACCATTGCAACGACTCGCAAAGAGTCTCCCTGGTGAAGATGGAATGAGAGAATGATGGGACTGCTAATGAGATCAAAATACTTGGGTGCAGATATGAGCCAACAAATAGAAAAGAAAAGGTGGAAAGAGAATTTTAAGTAATGGTAGATGAAGAATTTGAAGGTTATGAGAAGGGAAATATGGATGTAGGAAGATTTGAAGGGAAAATAGAGCAATTGGATGCAACAAATAGAATGAAAAGAGCAAAATAGAAAAGCTCAAGATTTGTGAATTGAAGAAGGAAAAGTATGTGTTATGTTTGGGGAAAATGCTGTATTTATAGAAGGGAGCATTTAATGAAGTAATGATCAAATTGAACAGGCTAAGAATGATAGATAAAGAAAATGTTGGAAAAGATAATAAAATGTAAGACTGGTTTGATTTACAGTTAGGAGCATGTGGAGCATAGTTTATAATTAAATAGGGAAAGTTTTTAGGAATGGCATTAATGACAAGAGATTTACTATTTTACTGTATACTTCCTATATTGAGGTCACTAGTCAAAGCCACAGTTAAGCAAATTAAATTCAAAGATATCAAAATAATGGGAAATTGATACATAAGGTATCTAAGCTGAAGAACAACTCTTATAATCTTGTGATATTCAATGTGTGATGTGATTTGTATTTGTATCTGTATGTATTTTTACGCCTTTTATACAAAACTGTGATAACCAGGCAAATGCTGAACCAATTGCATATTCATGCTTTTAACAATGTTTACTATTAAAAGAGGGGTTAGGGAGACTGGATCTTTTACTCGCTCCTAATCAAAAAAGGAGAGAGATGTTTGGTCCAGTAATCCCTCAGAGTGGAATTTCATAATCTAGTCACTGGAGATAATACAATGTGACTTATTTAGTCACTAGGTAGTGTAACTAATATGACTGGATTATGGAGTAGCACTCTGGATAAGAATAATCAAATGTGAGACTTATTAAGTCTCAAAGGGGAGAATATGTGGAAGATTTTTATTGGTGGGATTTTGCTCAATCAAGTATGATCAAGATGAATCTAGTCATACTTATACATACGTGTTTTATTCCATTAGAATCATATAGCCTTTGTGTGAAAGGAATGTGCCTATGTCTGCAAAAAACATCCTGACCACCACTTTTCTTTACCATAGCAAGTCTCAGGAAACATCTGGAAAAACATGCAATGGGTCTCTTCTCTTTACCATAGCGTCTCCCTAGGGAGGGATCAAAATTGCAAGCCTAAGGGAAAGTTTGACTGTTTGGAAACGCCCTGTATAGGGCATATATAATGAGATGCAACCTAGCATTTAGACAGAACTTCTTGCAACAAGCTCTCGACTTTGTTTTGCTTAAAATAAAGTCCTTTCTTCTGAGAGAAAAATCCCTGACTGAGTTTGATCCTTGGGAGAACCGGCAAAATACACCACACTAACATCTTGGTGCCAGAAACCACAGCACACCTTCAGGGGTCTAGTGGATTCCATGCCTCAATGGGTCAGGACTGTTTTGGTAGTAAAACAGGGACCAATACAATATTAGGAAGGTGGTCATAATGTTATGCATGAACTGTGTAAGGATTACAAATAAAATCAATTAAAATATACTATAAATATGTGGGTGGGCGGGAACAATTCTATCCCTATCAAACTGGGATAAACAGACTAGTTGGAGTGAGTAAGCAGATAATAGAAAGAATCCTTAAAGAATAATCCTTAAAAGGGAGAACAACAAATGATTCCTAACACCGTGCATACACTGGATATGAGCAGCTGCACTATTATAGAACCACTGATCTATAATGAGATTCATTATATATAGATCAGTGAATAGAACTCTTTAAAATCAGTGATGCTGTCTACATCATGGTTGTGGCACGGTGCAACACCAAAAATCCTTACAGTAAACCACTGCTCCATTTTATTTAAGTACGATGGCGAGTGATTTGCGGATCCTCAGTTCCAATGTAATTACTGCCACTACATAGTATAAACAGAGTACGTGCGATTGCGAACCCTGAAAATGATAGTGAAACTAAATGCAGTCGTGCATTCCAAAAAAAAGGGCGGGGATTTGGGGGGTATCACGATGCCGGAGGAACATTGTGATGTCTATCAACCATTGGCGAAATCCTAGTGTCACAGTGTATGGTCTGTGTTTCCCTGGGTGTCAACTACTGGTCTCACTTTCCCATAGTCTACCCACTGCAGGCAATACATTTCCCACAAGCCTTTTTCCCATTCATCACTGTTAATATCATTTGCACCTGTCTATTTAAACTGGTCTGTTTCTATCTGTTTCATGGAGTCTTTGTTTTCCGTAACCCGGCTTTCTTGTGTTCCCTTGTGTTTTTCTTGTTTCTTGTTTGGACGTATGTTGTGTTTTTGACCTCCTACCTGTTTCAGGATTTGATTTTGGATTTCCCATTAAACACAGCTATTGGATCTCTCATTTCGTGTGTGCATTCGTGACAGAAGGACTCCATCATGCCCAGCGGTGTGGGATTTCGTATCTCTTCCCCAGCCACCATAGAGGAGCAGATGTGGAGACTTTCGAACTTAACCACCCTCTATCAAAAGGGGAGTGAGGTGGGTGGTTTGGTGCAATTGTCCTGGACCATAAAGGTAGGAATGGGGTACAATGATGAGGCACTTAAAGACCTTTTTAATGCCTGTCTGGATAACCCTGTGCCAGAGTGGGAGATGAAGGAGCTGGAGATCCTGGATTTTTGGGGTTTCACCATGTACCTACAACATTGGTCTCAGTGGGACCCCCCAGCCACACCTGTCTCTCCATGTGTGGTGGCCGACTCTAAACCTGTGTCTCCAGACAGGAGGACCGCCACCCTGCACCACTGCAAAAGGCGGTCGCTGACCCAGTGCCACAGCACAAGGCGGTCGCTGACCCAGTGCCACAGCACAAGGCGGTCGCTGACCCAGTGCCACAGCACAAGATGGCCGCTGACCCAGTGCCACTGCACAAGATGGCTGCCATAGGTGACCGTCCAGAGTTAAGTCAGGTCCCCAGTGACCAGGTCCCCGTGGTACCTCCAGAGTTGAGTCAGGTCCCCTTTGACCGTCCTGAGTCGATTCAGGTCCCCGTTGACCGTCCTGAGTTGAATCAGGTCCCGTTGACCCTCCAAAGTCGAGTCAGGTGCCCATTGACCCTCCAGAGTCGAGTCAGGTCCCCGTTGACTGTCCTGAGTCGAGTCAGGCCCCCGTTGACCGTCCTGAGTTGAGTCAGGTCCCCGTTGACCGTCACCATTAACATTCATGAGTCAAGCACGACCACAGTTAGACCTCAGGAGTCAAGTAAATTCACCAATGATCTTCATGGGCAAGGTCAAGTCACCAATGATCTTCATGAGCAAAGGCAAGCACCAATGATCTTCATGAGCAAGGGCAAGTCACCAATGATCTTCATGAGCAAAGGCAAGCACCAATGATCTTCATGAGCAAGGGCAAGTCACCAATGATCTTCATGAGCAAAGTCAAGTCACCGTGATCTTCCTGAGTCAAGTCAAGTCACCGTTGATCTTCCTGAACCCAGTCAAATCGCCACGGATCTACCAGAACCTCTTTACGTCTCTGCTGAACTACCAGAGCCTCTTCTGGTCTCTGCTGAACTACTAGAGCATCTTCACATCTCTGCTTAACTACCAGAACCTCTTCATGTCTCTGCTTATTTACCAGAGCCTCTTCATGTCTCTGCGGAATTTCCAGAGCCAAGTCATGTCTCAGCCGTGGTCTTCTACTCCACCCAGGTGGGCTTCTGTCTCGACTGCACGGCTGATGTGGTTCTCTCCGCCGCCCTGGTGGGCCTCTGTCTCGACCACACGGAGGTGGTGGCCCTCTGTGCTGCCTTAGTGGGCATCTGTCTCAACCACAAGGCAGTGGTGGTTCTCTGCACCGACCTGGTGGCCGTCATTCCCGTCTGCTCAGCTGTGGTGGGCTCCAGTTCCACCTGCTCCACCCTGGACTCCTGCCCTGTTGGCTCTGCCCTGGGCTCCTGAACTTTCCGTTCCCTCCTTGCCTCTTTGTTTTGTTGTTGTTTTGTTTTTGTTTTTCTATGTTTCCCTCTCTGGACCTGGCCCTCCGTCCCTCCCCCTGGTCCTCCGCCGGTCCACCTCCCCCCTGGTCTCCTTGTTGTTGTTGTTTTGTTTTTATTTACTTCCTGTCTCTGTTTCCCTCAATGGACCCGTCCCTCCCCCTGGTCCTCGACCAGTCCACCTCCCTCCTGGTCTCTGTGTTCCTTGGTCTGTTCTTGTGTTCGGTGGAGCATCTGGGAGCTGCTCCTTAGAGGAGGAGGTAATGTCACAGTGTCTGGTCTGTGTTTCCCTGGGTGTCCACTAGTGGTCTCACTTCCCCATATTCACCCCACTGCAGGCACTAAATTTCCCACACATTTGCACCTGTCTATTTAAACCGGTCTGTTTCTATCTGTTTCATGGAGTCCTTGTTTTCCGTCAACCGGCTTTCTCGTGTTCCCTTGTGTTTTTCTTGTTTGGACTGATTTTGTGTTTTTGACCTCCTGCCTGTTTTTGGACTTGATTTTGGATTTCCCATTAAACACTTCTATTGGATCTCCCGTTTCGTGTGTGTATTTGTGACACCTAGTTGCACTGAATATAGGAAACTGGAAAACAAGTCTGGTACTCGCAGTGTGCTTGATAGCATAAACAGATATAAGCAAGGCCACATGGAGTCAATGACATTAGAACTGATCAGACTCAACAAGAAGTGCAAAAGAACAGGTGCTTCAGGTCAAAGTCATCTTGAAAACAGAATGACCACCCAGAGAAACCAAACAGTGATATGTACTATCAGAAACACGTAACAGCTGCACACAGCCTGTGGTGGGACTCAACTGTGCTCAAGTGCTCAAAAATCTTTGTCTCAAATCACTACATTTTTTTATGAACGTAAAGCTCCAAATAATTATTTTTTATGATAACATTTTGGCACCAGAACAAAAAATAATAATAATTTGTGCGAAAATTATTATTTTTTCAACAAACAATACTCTTAACTGAAAAATGATTATATGATGGATAAAATTACCTTAAAATTCAATCTTTTGTCATTGTACACAGTGACTGCATGCATCAGGAAAATGTAGCCGTGCATAGAGCAGCTGTTTGTGGGTTATGTTGCTTTTTATTGTTTTGTTTTTTGGCGGGGGGAGGGGGGGTAAATCTAAAGGGCCTTCTAGAGCAACATCTACAATCTAAAAACCTTTGATTTATGAAATCCTTGGCTTGTGAATCACAGACATACAGTACACACTCACACACCTATGGACAATTTAGTGTCTCCACTTTAGTGTCTTTGGATCATAAAGGAAACCAGAGCACCTACACCACTATGGGAGAACAAACTCACAATCATAAGACCTCCAGCTGGGACGTAATGTAATGTTAAAGAAGAAATGCAGCGATTACCTGTACATACTGCATTAATTATCTGCAGTCCCTGAGACAGTCAATGTGCTCTAGGTTTAAAATGCAAATAAAACCTTAAAGCAGCTAATAGCAGAGAAACAGTGATACATACAGACATCTGCGGCCTCGTCTGATCCGTCCGGGCAGTCCTTCTCCCCGTCACACCGCCAACCCTTTGAGATACATGTCACCTGATCTCTGCAAACAAACTGCTTGGGGCTGCAGGTTTTTGGAGCTACAAAAAGAAGAGGCAAAACAAATAATGAGTGAATGTGTCAATAACGCGTTCAGCTATTAGCACCACTAATTTATTACTTGTATTGTATATATATATATATATATATATATATATATATATATATATATAAATATGTTTGTGTGTGTATGTGTGTGTGAGAGAGACACTTGTCCAGAAATAAAAGGAATCATTGTGCCCATAAGAATGTTTTGTACGAGGACGCCAAGTACTGTCAGTTTACCGTTATTTGCTGAAGTCTGTGTCAAAACAAAACAATCGCAGCCAAGCCTATCTGCCCACCAGACTGTTTTTCATAAGTGGCCATTCCCCTTACAAGGACAAAGTCTGGCTTCTATTCTGGTCCAGTACGGTTCAAAATAAACCAAACAATACCAATTAAAATCAAAATTATCATCAGTGGAATCAATCCCATTGCTATTTCAGAATTCAACATTAGTGATAACAGGTCGTTGTTGCATTATTGTCTAATAGTTAAATAGCTCCTCAAAACTATGCTTTATTTCTGTGTCTAGAGTGCAACAAAATTCCCTGCACTAAAGTAAACTCTTCTTGAGAACCAATCAAAGCATGAATGTAAATGTTAAAACTAGTGTATGTTGCACACATTTTATGGAAAACATAATAAAGCATTTTGCAATCTGAATGTTATAGTTCTTAGTGTGTTTTATTTTTTTTTTCTCTCTCTCTGCTGGTTGCTGCCCCATCTACCCAATTCTCACTTACTGTACTTGCACTCTCATTTGCCTATTGTTGTTCTGTCTGCTCTCTTTGTCAATTACCTTTATTGTTGTTTGTTTATTGTAACGTGTCCTTGAGCTCTGGAAAGGCGCTATATGAATAAAACTTATTATTATTATTATAAAAGTTTGCGGTAGGCAAGTTTTTTTTTTTTTTTTTTTATCTCTTATACTCACCAAGGTTGTATTTATTTATACAATAAAACAGTAATATTGTGAAATATTATTACAATTTAAAATAACTGTTTTCTGTTTGAAAATTACTGTTCTGTTTTTTATTCCTGTGAATTTTCATAATAACTGTTTCAGTTTTTAATGTCACATAATCCTTTAAAAATAAGTTAAAACAAATGTATAAGCTTTATTCAGGATGAATAATCTTTGATGAGTAGAAATTTCAAAACAGCTTTTATTTTAACCAGAAATCTTTCATAACATTTCAAATAACTTCCACTTTTGATCAGTCTAATGCACACTTACTGAATTAAAGGGGCTGTATAATAGTCATTTCACATTTTCTATTGAATTCATCTTTTGCCAGTTTTACGTTTCCACAAAAGATGCTTTCCATAACACTTAATTAAAAGTTAAAGTGCATTACATTTATTTATTCATTTATTTTATTTTTTGATTGACATGAAATATGTCAAGAATCCAATGTATTTTTAAAATACATTGTAAAATTAGTTGGTCTGGTTCAAGGTTCAGTACTCTTTATTGAAGAAATGTCTGAAATGCCTAATGGAGAAAAAGAATGGAAAAAGTATTTCCAGAAGCCAAGCCACTGGAAAAGAGGCAGTGTGTATTGAGCTGTTTCCCGCTCTTCTCCTGACTGATGCGTTTACAGTCAGACCTGCGTGCTTCCACACATCCAGGTCAGTGTTCCCACACCAGTGCCAGTGATGCATCGAGGGTAGTGGCCATCAAAGGACATCTTGTTCTGGTTTGGCTGCATAAGGAGCAAAAAATTTGACCACTTTTCATTGGTTGTTTATTTGGAATCAAGTGTGAATTCATTCCAGACCACCTTCTCAAAAGCTCTTTATAAACCTCCAGTCTGCTATCTGCACCCTACATCCAGACATAAACAGCAGGAATAACAGAGCTGACTATCAACTGCAACTTCCTCCACAACACTGAGGTTCCCTTCTGCAGGAAACTCGAAAGACGTTCAGTGAGATTATATTCTACAAACCCGATTCCAAAAAAGTTGGTACACAGTACAAATTGTGAGTAAAAAAAGGAATGAAATAATTTACAAATCTCATAAACATTTTTTTTTTATTAAACTTATACTTATTTAAACATATACTTATTTATTTGCAATAGAATAAAGATAACATATCAAATGTTGAAAGTGAGATATTTTGAAATGTCATGCCAAATATTGGCTCATTTTGGATTTAATGAGAGCTACACATTCCAAAAAAGTTGGGACAGGTAGCAATAAGAGGCCGGAAAAGTTAAATGTACATATAAGGAACAGCTGGAGGAGCTGTTTGCAATTTACTAGGTCAGTTGACAACATGATTGGGTATAAAAAGAGCCTCTCAGAGTGCCAGTGTCTCTCAGAAGTCAAGATGGCCAGAGGATCACCAATTCACCCAATGCTGCGGAGAAAAATAGTGGAGCAATATCAGAAAGGAGTTTCTCAGAGAGAAATTGTGAAGAGTTTGAAGTTATCATCATCTACAGTGAATAATATCATCCAAAGATTCAGAGAATCTGGAACAATCTCTGTGCGTAAGGGTAAAGGCTTTAAGTTATTTTGTAAAACTGGGACACCATGTCATCCGGACTAAAGAGAACAAGGACAACCCAAGTTGTTATCAGCGCTCAGTTTAGAAGCCTGCATCTGTAATGGTATGGGGTTGCATGAAAGGTATATCCAAGTTTTAGAACAACATATGCTCCTATCCAGACCATCACCCATAGAAAACATTTGGCGCGTCATAAAGAGGAACATGTGACAAAGAAGACCTAAGACAATGAAGCAACTAGAAGCCTGTATTAGACAAGAATGGGACAACATTCCTATTCCTAAACTTGAGCAACTTGTCTCCTCAGTCCCCAGACGTTTGCAGACTGTTATAAAAAGAAGAGGGGATGCAACACAGTGGTAAACATGGCCTTGAACCAACTTTTTTGAGATGTGTTGATGCCATGAAATTTAAAATCAACTTATCTTTCCCTTAAAATTATACATTTTCTCAATTTAAACATTTGATATGTCATCTATGTCTGAATAAATTATTGTAATTTGAAACTTCCACATCATTGCATTCTGTTTTTAATCACAATTTGTACAGTGTCCCAACTTTTTTGGAATCGGGTTTGTACATTATAACATATGCACTTTAAAAAATAAATAATAATAATAATAATAATATTGTGTTGTTGTTGAAGACAGTTCTAAATAAAGCAAATATTACTGGAATAAACTTTACAAGAAAATACCATTTCAGTCTTCCTACTTCAAAATTTTACATTCAATTGCTTCCCTGTTATTTGTAATAATATTTTTTTTTTATTACTAACATTTGTTTAAATACCAAATTAGACTTACAGACAGCTTTTTGATTAAAACACATTAATTTAAAACATTGCATTAGATTTGCATATCTCCAATCAGTTTAACTGATAGAAGCAATTTTCACTCCAAAATTGTAAGTTTGACAAACAGTTAAAAAGAAACAGTAAGTAACATTAAATTAATCATGAAATTTTGAAGTAGGAAAACTGAAAATAGTATTTTCTCCCAAAACAACAACACCAACAATAACAATAATCTTTGGTTTATTTATAACTTCATGTCCTTTTTACAGTGTAGTTTGAAACTGGTGATTGTTAAAGAGGTCAAAAATATGATTCAACTAAGGTTCTGAAATGTTTGAAAAATGTTAGTGGCAGGAAATTCAAATGAACCCGCACTAGTCTGTTTCTCTTTAAGGTGAACATGCACATAGTTTTTATTTCGTTTTTATACTATATATATTTTTCTTAAAGCTCAACCATTGGTTATTTCAGAGCATTCCAGGTCTGCAAAGACATAAAGGGTGTTTTATATGGTTTTCTGACAGCGAGGAAAAAGTGCAGGCATGTACACATACAGTAGTACACTACCGCAAAAACTAAAGACTACTCTTGCGATCAAGGCAGTAAAAACAATAAATTCAGTTTTGCTATTATTATCCAGAATTTTGACTTAGCTGAAAATTTTCTTCTTTTTCAATACAATCAATGGATTTTTTCTGTTCTGCTGGTTAATTTTACCTTTCTTTACACATACAGTACTAACTGTGTTAGTTGAATACTCACACTGAGGCCCTAGAGAAGTGTGCATGCAGTGCTGAAGTGAAGTGAATGAAGTGAAGTCCAGCTGTAATGGCAGTGGAATAAATGGGAGTGTTTACATGCGTCATAAATCACAGTGTCATAAATCACAATCTATAACCAGAAACAGCCGTCCAACGTCCGTGGAGGAAGAGGTTAGGAGGTTATCTGCCACACTTCACTTATAGACAAATTATTAGACAACATAACTCAATGATGTTTTTTTTTTTTTTTTTTTTTGTCTACAACGGGGAGGGGACGGGTTGTGATGGGCTCTAAATTTGCAACTTGCTTTTTGTTTCATACTGCTCCCAAAAGAAAATTTCAACTAACAGTTGTTAACAAATAAATAAATAAATAAATAAGGGTGAAAGTTGATTAATTCCAGTTTTTCATTTTCAGTATTACTGCATAACAATGTTTAATATTCTGTCAATGTGAAGGAACAACTAAATCTCCACTTGTTATTGATTTAATTTGGGGGTGAAACAAGCTAAAAGTGTGGGTTTATCTATATTATGCAAGATACATTGTCTTGATGAGAAGTATCTTATGTATTATAGATAAACCCACACTTTTAGTTTGTTTAAATTGCCCTATTAAGCCTCTTTTTACAAGATATAATATAAGTCTCTGGTGTCCCCAGAACGTGTCTGTGAAGTTTCAGCTCAAAATAACCCAAAGATCATATATTATATCATTTTGAAAATGCCTATTTTAAGTGTAAGCAGAAAAGTTGTTTTCGTGCCTGTTTCTTTAAATGCAAATGAGCTGCTGCTCCCTACCCAGATACAAACATAGACAGTAAAAGAAATGGACACGGCGACCCCATTGGAACTCAATTGAGACAAGTGAAGCCCTTTTTTAGCGTTTTTTAGCACTTCCGTTTCTGATGCGCAGACTCAAACGAAGCTTGACGACGTCAGCAACCTGTCTGACAGATGTAAATCTTCTAGTAGCTGTGCGTGCAAACTGCCATCGTTAATCTTGCAGAGACGGCGAGCTTGAGCGGGGAGTTCTTTGGCGTGAGTGAGCAGGAGTAAGTATTCTGATTAATTATTTTGTATAGTATTTTAAAATGTAAAGCCAGTACGCCATATTAAGTTAATTGCCTGCGAGCTTCTCCTCCTGTCTGTACGGTAATGCGACAGAGAGTCGAGTGGTTATGACGCAATCGTTAGCCTATTTTTTACAAAAACTGTTTATACGGGGCCACAATGTAACATAGAAGGTAATAGAGCCCTTTATACATTGTCGTGTATCTTTAGAAATAAATAATGGACAAACAGAGTCTTTAAACGCCTCAGATGTAAAGTTATTCGCTGTCAAAGTGACGCCAAAATGAATGGGAGTCAATGGGAATCCTAACGCAAGTGAAGTTCTGCTAAAAGATGGCAGCCCCCACCCGACTTCAACTTCCGGTCAAGTTCCTTGCCCCTTGGATATAAACAGTGGTTTGGTTTTGATTATCATGTCTGTCGCACTAAAATCAGGAATTTTAAAGCCAGTAAATCAGTTTAAACTTCTGACATAGTGTTTGCTGAAAGCAGCTGACACATGGCATGTGAGCACTAAACGAAGTTCTCTTTCATGTCTTATTGCACTTAAACTGTCAAATGCACTCAAAGTTATGTTAAAATCACACATGAATTACAAAAACACAGTTATGTCTGTAAATGTAAACAGCTGGGAAAGAAATTGCATGTTTCTATTAGATCTGGGTATTAATTAACAGCAGCGTATTACAGTGGTTCTTAATTCCAGTGCTGGGGACTCCCACTCTACATATTTTGTCTCCCTCATTTAACAGGTCATCTGATTCAGATCATCAGCTCATTAGAGGAAATAGCTCCATTAACTGAAATGAGTGTGTAAGACATAAAAAATGTGCAGTACTGTAATATATTGCACCCACTGCTTCCTATGCTATTAATATGAGCCAAAGAATTAAATAAAAACAGAAAATCACTCATTACTCTTAACTGAAAAACTTCTGTAGCTTTAATAAGAAGATATTTCTTACATGAAAGCTACTTTTAAATGCTCTGGGATGAAGATAAACAGGTCAGACTGTGTGCAGTTCACTCAAAGTGGGCTCTATGCTAATACTGCAGTGTTCGTTAGCAGTCGTGGGCGGGGCTTGTAAAATGTGATGTCACTTTGTCCAGATTCTGCAAACGGCTTGTTCTGAGACACTGGTTATGATTTATGAGGATTAAAAAAAAGGAGCAGGTGGATTTTTTTAAATATCATTTTAGGGTGGTTGTGTTCACATACTGCTAACACATTTATGTTCAAACATGTAAAAGTGAATTTTGCATAAAATGGGCCCTTTAAACTAATTGAACTCATAACAAATTAGAGGTTAAACAAGCTAAAAGTGTTGGTGTGTCAATACATTAAACCAGAAAACTCCATATAAAAGCTAACAATGATATTTTGATATTGTTTTCTAATTTATATTACAAATTGAATAAGAAATGTGTAGCATTTGTACTTCATTGAAAAAAAGGAAAGAAAAAAAAAGTTGTGTCCAGACTGAATGTTTGTTTGTTTATTTATTTATAAGTAATAACCAATATCAGTAAAATCCCATGGATTCAATACCAATATTGATAACACAGTAAGACTGGTTTGCCGTTAATTAATATTTTAAATGTTTAAAAATGTATAAATAAACATTTAATAATTGGAATGTAACCATCAAGTATTTTGTTTTTCCAGAAAACACTGAGAGAAAAAAAAGTAAACACTCATTAACCAATTGAAGAGTAAGGAAAGACTAAATTTTCTCTATTTAAATAATAATAATAATAATAACTTTCTGTAGGTAATATATTTTTTTTTCTAATAATAATTGGATGACAGTCCTTCAGTATTCTGAGGTTAAAGAAACACTGGTATGTTTAGATGGTAGAACTCAAGCAAAGTGTGCATGAAAATACAACAGAGCTCCGTGCAAAATAAAGATTGAATTAAACAAAAATAACCATATTAAAGATAATCGAAGACATACATCATAGAAGAAACACTGCATTTTTCTTAAAGATGAGCGATGACTGGCTCGTCTGGAGTCTCTAAAATAGGTGAACAGTGAATAATACTGAGTAATAGGCTGTAGTTTGCAGATGGTATGCAACCCTTATTACATTACGAATATAGAAAATTGGATCAGCACAAAGGAAAAGAACGATAAAGATAAGATAACGAAGGTAAGAAGGGAACAAATGGAGTGCTGGAGACTTGTGGAGGACAGCGCTGGAGAATATCACACATGCTGTCAATCAGGGCTGTGTGCAATTCAGAAATGAACTGAGAATGCCTTCTAAGTTACAGCTTAATTCCTCAGTTTAAAAGGAGGTAGAAAACAAGGTGCAACTTTAATGCACATTTCTGGTCTTACTTGACGTGAGTCTTTATAATCTCGGATCAAAACTGAATAACTTATTCTTCCTCTTAAATTACTTTTGATTTCTGAAAATTATTCTCATAATTTGAGTAACCATATTATTTACACAGCATTTTACACCTAAAAATGGGACTAAAAACATTAAAACACCTTTGTTTTAGTTATTTTTAGTTAGTCTGCTGTCTTTGTTTCGTGCACATTTTATGCTAATAATAAAACGACACCTTTTTATTTATAATTTGTCTTAAAACAAAATCGAATCGTGAAATCATTATCGTGAATCGGATTGATTAGATTGAGTCTTAATACATTAGTAACAAGTCCTACCACCTTATGGATACCAACACCCTTCAGTTGTTGCTCATCTGGCAATGTTTCAATTGCTGTTTCCTAGTTAGCATAAACTAGCAACAGCATATACAAGATTAGTCAGTGTTCATCTCTATGTGAAACTGCACATGTCACAAAACATGAAGACACATGGACTATATTTAGATTTAATTTAGCGCACAAATAATGCAATTATTTCCAATAATCAGAGTAAGGACTTAACAGCATTATGGTGTTTCCATTTCAAGAGCAAATCTCTTCACTTCCATTTGCATGCAATTTCCATTATTAGTATTATTAGTATAACAAGCATTGTGGTTGTTATTTTATTTTTATCACCATTATTCATTATAAAGACAACTGTTCACCGGATTTTGTGTATCCGGCCTCAGACATTTTTGTAATAACGCACATAAAAATTTCAATTTTTCGGTGTTTTCACCCATCAGTGTACTGCATTATGTTAATGTTAACATGAACTCTGTTTCCTCGGCTCTCCAGAAATGCGATGCTTTCTTCCTTGCCATCGTTTGTAAACTGTGTATTAATGCAGGTATGTTTAATGTCATTCATTTACGTCTTGAGCACATATTTTGATTAAAATCGCCATATGCTACCTATGTTAATACGATTATGCTTGCTGTGATTATGAGCTTAATCACTTTATTTAGACTGAAGTATTGCGTTAACATGAGGAAAAGTTTAATCGCAATATTGCCAAAATCTCATTATAATGGCATTAAGAGAGTGCATGTAAACACACTCATTGTGAATATATAACATTATATAATCAGATTTTCCACATATGTGTCACCACATGTTGTTTGAAATTCTTGAGGCATCATTTGATAAATATTCCACTAAAAGGGTAAACGTTTCCAGGTAAAGTCTTCACAGATTTCTTGTATTCAGTTGGTTTGTCAGTGAAGGTCCAGACACACATGTATAATTTCCTATTCATTATTTAGACTTTCTCACCATTATGACATATGCTGTTAACAAACTTGAAATCCACTGTATAAACAGCAGTCTGAAACATCAGTTACATTAAAAGCAGTAAACTACAGGCCTACAGGCTGTCTCAAACACTCATTACAGCCTTCTGTTAGACACCAGTCTAGTCTAGAATGACAGCTATTCACTGCCAGTGGACTTTAAACCTCAAAATGTTAGGTTTCTGTACTCAAACAATAAAGCAAGCACAAAGCCAAATTCAAAATTCAACTCAAAAAGTTAAATGAAGTGGGAAACGAGTGAAAGAGATCCAGCACAATCGACAGGGAAAGAACAACCAGATGTAAAGTGGATGTTTCCAAAGCAACTACTGCGTGTTTGTGTTTTCCAATCAGTGGTAATTTGAGGAATCAATACCCCCTACCACAACCCAACAAGTGTTGTGTCTTGTCTCTAGATAGGAAATGGCTTTCCTTCACTCTTTCACCCCATTTTTAAAGAAAAACATTTCTTCTGTCACTCCCTCAGTCTTATCTGCTCCAACAAATAAAAATCTCAAACAGCTCAAGGTTTATGGGACGCAACGCCAGTCTCTCTGCATGAGCGTGCGTTCCTTCAGCTCTTGCTTCAGTGCTGTTTTCCTCCATCTCCTGCTGGCGGCCGAGCGAGCGTCTGAGTAATGTGACAGCTATGGCCCTGTGAGCTCAGTGTTTCCAGCCCTGCGAGCTCCAAGAACAGCTCTGTTGTCATGAACACTGGTAAAACAGTCTTCACCCTCACTAACACGTTAAAGATGGCAAACACTGTCGATGGGCTGAAATGGTCATCACAGAACTTCTGAAGTGTAGAGCACCGCTTGTTTTCTTAAGGTATAACACTGCTGAAAAATATCTTAAACAGGTTTAAACAGGTTTGCCCCTTACTTCTAAGTCTCATCTTAATCAGGCTGGTCTGTTGGCTAGGTTTAGAGGGATTTGGGACACTTTTTAGCTGGTCAAACAGGGAGACAAACTGACTGGGAGGCTAAACACTGGCTTAGCCAAGGCTAGAAGACCGGCTTAAACCAAACCAGTTTAGGCATTTAGGCAGGATAATTCACCCAAAGTTCATCATTATTTCTCACCGTCATGTCATTCAAATCTTGTATTGCTTTCATTCTTCAGAGGAACATAAAGGAATATATTTTAAACAATGTTCTGTGCAGTAATTTTCAAATCTCTAGCAACTGGGTGGAGCAGTTTGGTTGTGAGACACAGGAACTGTTTGGTGTCACTGGAATCAGACCTAGCACATTGTGTCTTCATGCACCATGTTTGAATGTGGAAACACACACCGGAAAATGACCTTTAGAGGGGAATAACAACTTCAGATTTAAAGCTTTTGTAGGCCTTCGGAGGATTTGGTATATAATTAATTAGGACTATTTTGTTAACCTGTTTTAAAACTTTTAACCAAACATTTCCATAACTTCAAAAAAAAAAAAAAAACCTATTGTGGAATTCGACAGGAAACTGTATGTTTTGGAGATTTGCAAAAATGTAAGTAGGCATGTTTTTTTCCAATGAGCCTATGCTGTTTAGATTCCATGACTGTGGGAGCCCATAAAAGTAACTTTTTCTGATACTCTTACAGTGTTGTGTGTGTGTACTGGTTTGGGAGGTTTATGAGGGCACTCATGTATAATGACATGGGTAAGACACAGGTATTGCAATGTGAAGGTGGGTTATGAGCACACTTCCTGTTTCCCAGTAATTCAAAAGGCTTAAAAAACATACTAGATGGTAAGTTTTCTGTGAGGGATACTGTAGGTTTAGGTGTAGGGTTGGTGTTGGACGATAGAAAATAGTTTGTACAGTATAAACTAGTGTTCCTGTAGCTCAAGCGGTAGAGTATTGCGCTATGAAGTGCAAGGTTGGGGGTTCGATCCCCAGGGAACACATGATAGGTAAAAATTGAAAATTGATAGCCTAAGATACACTGTAAGTCGCTTTTGATAAAAACGTCTGCTAAATGAATAAATTTAATATTTTAATTTATTAAAACCATTACGCCTATGAATAGTCTCGGAAAACCACAACTTTGTGTGTGTGTGTGTCTTTTTTGGAACTTGACAGTCCCTGGTTTTTGCTGATGTTATTGTTTGGAAAAGAGCAGTTTTAACATTCTTCAAAAATTCTCCTTTTTTTGTTTCTACAGGAGATAAATAGTCGCACAAATTTACTTAGTGATGATAGATTTTTCATTTTCGTCTTAGCTTTAAACCTACTCAATGGAACAGACAAAGTGCCCAAATCACAAACTGAACCTAATTATCTAATTAAGATCATTAAAGCACATCATGCAACATTACCCACACTGCCAAGGGGGAGGATGGACAGAAGAGGGAGAAATGCAGTTCAGTCTTTCTCCTGTCATTTGGTGTCATAAGGTCTCACATGCACACTTCCCCAATCCATGTTACTTCCTTCTTATATTTCACATTTCTGGGATTGCAAGTTTCTTTCACCAAACATCTTGTTCAAAATAAATGCATCGAGCCTATAGGGTGTGATCGATGTGTAAAGGGTGTTTAGGACAATATCCACCGTCTCCTCATGCATTCTTCCAAACAAATGACCTTTCCTCATCCAGATGTGTTCCACAGTTGAGTGAAGGAGACTGAGGTTGGGGGCAGGGAACACACTCGTCTGTCTCAACATTGTTTATTTCCTCCTTTCTCTGTCTTTCCTGTGCTGTGCAGAACGTTTACAGTATAATGTCTCTTCAGTTCTTATTAAGAGTTTCCTATCAGCTCAAACTCTGCAAATGTCAGACCCTTAGGGGGTAGGTTACCTGTCAGGAAATATAAAGACATCGGCTGAACACAGAAGTGGCTTAACGGACTCAAGTAGAAGTTTGTTTAACCCAAGCACAACAGTGAAAGTCTATCTTTATCCACTCAGCTGCAATCATATGGCATCAGAACCACTTTTAGGATTGTTGTCGTCATTCATGTTATTTGTAATTGCAGGAGTATCTCCTTCTGTGATTCATGAAAGAAAAAAGTCATAAGATTGGATCTTATATGATCCATTATAAAATTGGATCTTATTGGATTAAATGATCCCTTTAGCCTCAATTTCAAACAAAATATACACTACACATTCCCATTGATCAGGATAAGCAGTTCTGGTGGACTAATGTCAGTTTTTTCTGAAGAATATAAATGGCTGGATAGCATATGTAATGGCAAAATATATATAACACTATTCAGTGAGAGCAATTGTGCTGTACATGAAATTGCTGAAATTACAGATGAAGTGCAATTTCTGCACCATTAGCATTGTAGCAAAAATAGGTATTTTCACAAAGACCCCTCATCTGTTAAGACTCAAACAGATAGTCTTTCCCCAAACTCAGGGTTGAGCTAACGTTGAGCTGCTCAGGATGTTTAGACAGTGTTACAGAGTCACAGGGCTTGTACTTTTCAGAGAATGAATGGCTTTCTTAGTTGCATATTAAGTTGAGATACAACAACCTATTTTAACATACTCCAGCTTCACCCAAGTGAAACAAATGTGACACCATATCATTTCAAAAGTCATTAATAATGTATTATATTTATTATCTTACTGTCGATGGCTGACAGATTTTGGACCACGGGCAAAATGAGTGACAAATGATATACTGTATAGTAAAATATAATAAAATATTAGTCTGTCACTACTCAATCACTACGAATCAGTTAAACTGTTCATTTGCCTGTCATCTTAGGGTATGCTAGTATATGGATGATACTTTTGAAAGAATTCTTGTTGTAGAGTTTGCTTTAAGAGAGAGACGAGAGTGTGCGTCACCTCAAAGGACCCCAGAGCCAACAGCAAGCTTCTGTGTACTTGTCTGATAGGGGCCCCTTAATTAACACCATTGATGAGCCTCGCCAGCCACCGAACTGAACAAGAAGTCTTTCAGCTCAGTGAGAGTGAAGATTCTATACAGCAGGAAAAGCCATTGTGAGAAAACTCTCTGTTATTATCAGAGAACTGTTAACGGCTTTGCAGTCTGTTAGAAACATGGAAACTAATTTGGAGCAATTTAGCATTATCTATCTTGCCCACCAATGGATTTTCTGTAGTGTTTGTAATAAAATAATTAAATAAAACTCCATCATTAATGCCTGTTTTAATTTAAACTGTTGCTATTATGGAGTCCATAATCCATAATAACGCTTCTTCCAGTGAAAACGTCCATACCCTTTTGTCTCTCACATCAAAATCCACTCACATATTTGTTTAGAGCAGCTCTGGACTGTTTTTGGACTTCTTGATCTGTGCAGATTTCTCTCATGATTCAGAAAAGAAACGTTTTTTTTACTGAAGAAAACAATATTATGGATAGAGGACTGGTTTTAAATGGATGTGTTTCTTACAAACACACATATTTTGGAATATGTTCACTGATGGACTGGAGTGCTGTGGATTATTGTGATGTTTTTATCAGACTCTCATTCTGACGGCACCCATTCACTGCGGAGCATCCATTGGTGAAACACTGATGCAATGCTACATTTCTCCAAATCTGTTGAAAGAACTCATCTGCATCTTAGATGGCCTGATGGTAAGTATATTTTTAGCATTTTTATTTTTATTTTTATTATTTATTTATTTTGTGTGTGTGGGGGGGGGGGTACTATACCTTTAAGGAAATATTTTAGGTTTACTCAAAATAATAAACAAAACAAAAATTAATTTCTTAATGGCATAACAATGTAAACAAGCAGATAAATCTGAATGTGAAGATTTTGTAGACAAACTTGTTCCTGTAAATTAATTCAAAACCTCCCTTTGTTCTCAGTGTCAAAATAATTAATAAACAGTGCAACTTTTGTAAGTTTGAAGAAGTAAAAGTGTTTCATCCATAGCAAGAATAATCTGTAGTTGTTATCAGGAGCTTTATACAGAAACAGAGAATGCTGTGCGTTGTCCTCATTTGCAGAGCTAAGCTTAACAAGTATGAAGTTGCTCCAGAGATTTACTTGCACACACACACACACACACACACACACACATTCATCATCAGTTTATTGACCTCAGACTAGCATTTACAGCACTAAAAGCAGAAGGTACAACTTGACAAAATTCCTGTGTATCATTCCAGGTGATTCATAGTATATCCAAATCACAAATCTTGCATCTTGAAGCTCATTTGTCTGCTCAAAGCATTGCAACTTCTCGTCCTCAGTACAGACGGTGTGTATGTAAAAATAATGTGCAACAGACAGACAGCAAAGCTTTCAGAGAGAAGTAACGTTTAAAGAAGCAGCGATCCATCATGTACCTCAGTCCAAATAAGATCACCATTCCTTCCTTTCCTGCCCAAATACATGTCACTGATGGAGAGGCCTGTATATAGGAGCTACTCAACTGAGAGGGCTCTGATTCAGCTTAACACATCTAATCAGTCAATCTGCTTCATTAAAGACTAGCAGGACATGACAATGTGTCTTCGGCAAAACGCACAAAAATCCAATAGCAAAGAAGTTGTAAGGTGACAACTTCATATTTATATATTTGCATCTCCAAATGGCCAATAGCAGACATTTTGTCTGGTGTAAGATCAGTGCACATGACGTGAAAGCTGATGTGGAAAAGTTGCCTGTGTCATGTTGTATTCTGGGCATGTGCGCTGTGATGGTTCATCTACAGATCTACAATGTATCTGCACTCCTGTGCTGGTTATGATGCTACTTACACAGAAACCGTGATCTAATCCATTTCCAAATCTTAATTTCTAACTGGTGACATGATAGCGAACTCTGTATTAACGCAGTTTGGGTCTTGAAGGATGCTCCGTAGGCTATTGTTAAGATGTCTAAAAGCATGGCAACAATTGCTGAATTGTGGGTGTTGTGTGATGATATGAAACGCCAAATGAAAAACCATCTCATATACTCACCATCTATTGCCCTTGCTGGAAGAACCTCCAAACTGTGCAAAAAACCCAAAAAGAACAATCCGACAAGCAGCCTGCCAGCTGTGAAGCGCAACATCATATTTCAACAGAAAAAAAAGAGCCCAGGGACAAAAGAGCAAAATAAAATGCAAAAGCAAGGTCCGATGATCCAGCAAAGCTGCAGTCTGATCACGGCTGATGCGCCTCTCCAAATGCGCGCACTGGCGCAAAAGGCTTCTTCTGGCACGCGCGATTCACGTATTCCTTGAATGCATGGCACAACCTATGGATGATATATGTCGGCATCAGTCACCATGGAGACAGCGCGCTCAAAGCCTTCCTTTGTCGAGGATGACAGCCAGCGCTCCGCTCAGAGTCAGTGACACCTATGAGTGTGCGCCGATTCTCTCTGTTGCTGCTGGTTACACAGACTGGGCGAACTGTGTGGTCCAATCCTGAACTAGTGATGCTCGGACTCGTGAACCGGTTCACTTTTGCATCAACCGGTTCGCGAGTCGGACATAGATTTGTTCAAGAAATCCAACTGGTCTGGTCAGATCGTTTCTCGGGCCATTTAATACCGCGGAGAAATATTATATCCATCAATATCATATTCACATTTTATTAGATAATGAAATAAGAATTGCGTTGTTTGTATTTATTGTGTGTGTGTATTGACTGATTGCAATACAAATAAATTTACCCCTCATTCGGTCATGCCTGCCACAAAATGAGCCAATACGTGCCATGCTATGATTTAATAAACAGATTCAACATGTTTAAAGTATAGAAAATACAAAGAGACGTCTGGAAACACGTGAGGACGTAAAAAAAAAAAAAAGGTGAACTGGTCAACTGAAATTGGGTGTTCAAAAGAACCGATTTGCTTGAATGAGTCGGACCCAACCGGCTGCTGTGTGACGTCAGGAGAGGAGATCATCCCCCTTGTTAATCGATGGAAAAGCGCGGAGCTTCGCTATTGGCTGATATGCTGTCGACTGAGGATTTTGTCCAATCAGCACCGCATGTGTTGAGTCGACGCAGAGAAATACGACACCTGGAATGAATAAAGGGGCTTAGAGATTTATTATTGCGAAACTGACTATTTTGGGAGTTTTACGCCATTGAAGCGTAGGTCTAATGTGCAAAACATAAGTTTACACCAAATGAAGTTATAGTAAAAAAAGCCCACTATTGAGCAAAGAAATTCATATTTATGGTGGCTTATTTGAACTTTTAAGGGACTTTAAATTTAATTAAGCTTAACAAATTGTATTACGTAATCGATCTTCTTGTTTTGTTAATGTTGTTTATAATGATAATAAGGACACATAAAAAACAACTATAGGCCTATATGTAAGAAAAATATATATATATGATAGATATAATTCATTTTATTGATTGTAATCGATTGTAATTAAAAAAAATTGTTACCACCTGAGTATTTAGTTATTTGCATTAGACAAAGCGCAGACTCTACTGTAGTAGCCTACAGTTTAATTCTCATATATGTTTAGTTCTTGTTCAGAACACTTTGAGAATGGTCTAGTGATACAAAGAACAAGATCTCTTTTTTTTTTCTTCTTTTTTTTTAAAGCTAAATGTGAGGGACATTCTTTCAGCCCGTAATGAGAAAAACATTGAACAACACCAAGAGCACAGTATAAGACTGAAATAAAGACCAGGATAATGTGCATGGATTGAGAAACAGCCTTTATTCTGCTCAGGACTCACAACTAGAAAATACATCCATACAAAAGGAAACTCTTAGCTGGGAATATTTGGGATAATTATTCCTATTCTCCTTAAGGGCTCAGATCAAATCCGGTGTAACTAAATGAGTTTCTCCAAAAATCTCACTGTGCAAGTAAAGAACAACTTTTAGTCTACCACACCAACAAACAGTAAATAAACAATAAACCTGAAAATCATCAGTAGACCTACCGTTTCTGTAGGTTTTCTGTTTTTCCTGTTTTTACAGTTTTTCTCCACAGAATGTAAAGATGGTTAAGACTGGCTTAATTCAGGGCATTTCTAGAATCCAAAAACGCTTCCCAACAATAATCAAAATATTATAGATTTAACCGTTATTACATTTTAGTTTCAGTCAGCATATGGTTTATATTTATGTTTATATTTAGACCATAACTTTAAATACTTTGAATCTTAAGCCATGCTTTTTTTTCTTTTCTTAGTTTACATAAGTCTGGGTCAACTAATCCTTCACATTCTTGGAATGCCTTAATATGCCATTTAATGTTTGTTTTCCCCACACAGAGCATTAATGTGGCCTGAACATTATTAACAAGCAATCACACACTGAAATGATGTGCTGTGAATTCATCAGAAGTGAAAGCTATGAAATGTTTTTCAGTGGTTTATTTGAGTGAAATACTCTTCAGAGATAGTGCTGCATATAGTTTCAGGGGGCTTCCAATAGAAATCACAGCAAATCTCTTTAATTATGGATTTTCTCATGTTATTTAATAAGACAAATAATGCATATTAATGTGACAATGTCAGTTATACAGTACAGTGAAAGGTTGTAATGAAAAGAACAAAAAATAAAAATAAAATGCTGATTTCAAATAATTAACCTGCCCAAACAAAACACAGTAAACGTAGATGAGAGAGAGAGAGAGAGAGAGACATAAACAATCCAATTTACATTTTTTAAACGTTCAAATTATGAAGAATGGAAGAATGAATGACTCTGAATTAAATGATTTTGCTGTTATTATGTCTGCTCTTGTCTTGATGTCTTGGGCTCTGTGCCTTGATGTAAACATGAAGAACAGGAATGTCAACCCCGATCATAAAAGGAAGCTACAAAATGATTTGATTTGACACACTTGGTTTTCCAGTGTGCAGATTTTTTAATGCACATTTAATGGAAAAGGACAAATTTGTTTATTGAAGCACACACTCTTTTTCTTATGAAGTATTTAATTGAAAAATTATATGTAGCAGACTATATGAACTTTTTGTAGATCTGCATTCATATCTACACAATAAATGTAGCACGCAGCAGCAGTCCATGTGCCTGATTCCCACATCCTCACAGTCCCCTGCTCACGAGTGATCTTCATCTAACAGAGAAGGGTGATGAACCATCAGGACACATGAGCGTGACTTGAAATGAAAACAGTCACTTTAACCAGGGTGTAAAATTACAACTTTGGACCTTTTCTCATAATTCTATGTGACTAACCTAAATGTCTTTATTTTATTATTTTATTTTGTTTATATAAGACTATATTTGATAATGGTACACATTCAGTAATGCAATAAATGTTATATAATAAACTTAAATTGAATATGAAAATGACTTGAAAATGGTTATATCCTTTTCTTAAATTACATACTAAAATTAGCACATTTGAGAGGTTTTGCATTAAAAATAAAGATAATAAATTTTACTTTGTACTATGGTACAGGCATATAATTCCCAGCTCTGAAACAAAATCCATGTTATCGGTACATTGTGTTCTATCGCCCTTATTCGACTACAAACTGTGAGATGTTTCAGGCATGGGAAAATGCACAATGCACTCTTTGTCTCAACAACTTTAAACTCCCCTGGAGTTGTTGTTTTTGGAAAGTGCAACCCTTCTCCAAGAGTTAGGCTTTTGTAAGTCCTTGTCAAAACAGGATAAGGGGTCGACAAGATGCAACAAAAAGTGAGGAAGTGCCTTTGAAGTCATATCAATGTTAATGATCCTTAAAAAAAATGTAGTAAAATAAATAAATGATTGTAATTGTGGCAGCCTAGCAGGCCTGTGTTGTTGTATGATCTTTACCTAATATACCACAATGAAAGACCTGTGTAGAGGTAGATTTTATGACTTTAGTATTATATGTCTGAACCTCTATATTAGTTTTGGTATTTGTGTGAAACTCAAGAATATGATGCTGCCACCCTGTGGACAGTTTTGGTAAAGCAGACAGTAAGGCCTCTGTATTGTCCACATCGACCTGTTGTTAGTTCTGATTGTACCTGAATAAGAATCTGAGCCTGGTGACAGAGAATGTGGTTTAATAAAAATGTCAATTTAGAGTTTACTGATTAAAGTTGAAAAAGTAAGTGGTTACATTTTGATTATTGGCTATTTAAAGGATAGACAATGGTTTTCATAAACATTTTTGTTACACTGGTTGACAAGTTCTTCACACCTTTGATAGCAATCAGTAAATAAAGTGTTCTAATTAAAAATATTGAACACAGGCCGTTGAAATATTAGAGAAATAATGTACAATAATGTGTTAATGCTGCCACAGCATGAAGCCAATCAGAGTCAAGGACCAGAAGTAACAGTTCTATAACTACATTTCTACAACAGTCATTTATGGTCTTTGAATCTGATTGGCTGAGAGGTCTTTCCAGCCATGTGATATTTAAAAAAAAAATATTAATAAAGTTAGTGCCTATTTGAGCATTAGCTTTGATGTTTTCCACTACAATGTCCACCGTGGTGGTCATGAAACACCATCTCTGACTCAACCTTTCTGAGATGAGGAAAACCAACAAACTTTGCTAATAAACCATGAATTGATTAGTCTTGACTGGCAATGCACCAATTCAGTTTATGCTTTACGATTTTGATCAGAGTAATATGTGCGAGAGACTCGAGAATGGTGTGGTTAAATTGGAGGGGGAAATCTTCCCATACCCCAGCTGGGGGATTGGTGTAAAATCACTGATGTTCATTTACTGCAGTGGTGTTCATTCAAAAGTTTGTAATTCAATCAGAGTCAGTATTTTTCTTTTTTTTTTAAGAAATCAAAATTTTATTCATAATTATGTGTTAAATTGATAAAAAGTGATATTAAAGATTTGTTATAAAATATTTATATTTTTTAATATTTATTTATTTATTAATCGTCCAAACATCCTATATCACATATTATAAAATATATATTAAGCAGCACAGCTTTTTCTGACATTTGTAATAAAGAAGATTTCTGAAGGATCATGTGACTGAAGACTGGAGTAATAATGCTGAAAATACAGCTTTGACTCACAAAAAAATAGATGTACATGTTAAAAATAGAAAAGCATTATTTTAAATTGTAATGATATTTCACAATAATATAGTTCTTTCTAATATTCTGATCAAATAAATACAGACTTGATGATTATAACTTATTTTCAAGTGGCTATGGAAAGCATACAATGCAGGAGTAAGCAATGAACAAGAAAGTTCAATTCAAGTTTATTTGTATAGCGCTTTTTACAATACAAATCATTACAGAGCAACTTTAGAGAAAATTAAGTTTCTACAATAATTAGTAGTAGCTTATAAGTGGTGACTGTCAGTTTGTGCACGTATGACAGGATTTTTCAGAAAAATTAATAGTCCAGTCTAGAGGTCATGAATACATTTTTTTTTTTATCCTTTATTTAACCAGGAGAAGTCCATTGAGATTAAACATCTCCTTTGCAAGGGAGACCTGGCCAAGATAGGCAGCTGAATTACATCACATCATTACATACGTACAAAGACACACAACAAAAAAAAAAAAACATGAAAATAAAAACAAATAAATTAATAGAAACAGTTTGAAAGCCAATTATGCTCTTACAATGAAATCTCAATTAAAAACATTGACATGTGAGGGAGTCCAACTCAAAACATCTCATTCTTTACTTAAAAACACTCAAAGGAATCAGTTTACTAAGTTTTAAGTTGTTCTGCAGCAAATTCCATGTAAAGGGAGCAGAATAAACAAAGGCCTTTTTACCCAGCTCAGTACTGACATGTGGGACAGAAAACAAGACAACAGCCTGAGAACGCAGAGAGTAATGACCAGCACTTTTTTTCATAAGAAGTGAACATAAATAGGATGGAAGCACACCAAGAATAGCCTTATATATGAATATTTACCAATGACAAAGCCTCCGTGTGGCCAGAGCAGACCACCCTACACGAGAGTACAGCTCACAGTGGTGGCTGCGAGCTTTACAATTAGTAATAAATCTCAGTGATGCATGATAGGCTGCGTCAATCATTTGAATTTATTGAGCAGATGAATGCATATATAATATATCACCATAATCCAGCACAGATAAAAAAGTGGATGCCACTAACCGTTTTTTAACATTAAAAGAAAAACACAGCTTATATCGAAAGTAAAAACCCAATTTTAGTCTCAACTTTGACAGTGAACATGAGGCTTAAATGACAGGCAATCATCAATAACAATTCCAAGATACTTATTAGTTGTAACAGTCTGTATTTCACATCCGTCAAGAGTAATCACTGAAGGAACATTCAGTGGTCTATTCCGAGTGCCCGTGAAGAGCATACATTTAGTTTTTTCTGCATTAAGCACAAGTTTCAACTGTATCAACGAATTTTGGACCACAGTGAAGGCATTCTGTAAATATGCAATGGCTTGTTTAAGAGAGGGTGCACAGCAGTAAATAAATGTCATCTGCATAAAAATGAAAGTTTGCATCAGACACATGGTAATAAATAAAAGAGGGCCTAACACAGAGCCATGAACTAGCTTTTCTGCATCAGAAACTGGTAACGTTTCATAGCTTGGCAATGTTTCTAAGATGGAAGAATGCAGTTTTTGTAACATGGGAAATAGTTGCTGTCTAATATAACACCCAGATTTCTGACTGTAGAGGAAGTAGCAGTGCATTCGTGTAGTTGCAAATTGTAATCTACAAGATTCTGTGTACTGTTTTTAGGTCCAATAATTAATTATCCGAATTTAATAAGAGAAAATTATTGGTCATCCAATCTTTTACATTTTTAACACACTCTGTTAGCTTACATAATTTAGTAGCTTACATAATTTAGAAGTTTTATCTGGTCTCGTTGAGATATATAGCTGAGTATCATCAGCATAACAGTAGAAAAGAATCCCGTATTTTCTAATAATATTACCAAGGGGCAACATGTTTATTGAAAATAGAAGGGGACCTAGGATGGATCCTTGTGGAACTCCATATTTTACTGGTGATAAATTAGATGACTCCCCATTTAAATAGACAAAATGGTAGCGATCGGACAGGTAGGATCTAAACCATCTTAGAGCCTACCCTTGAATACCTGTATAGTTTTGTAATCGATCTATGAGTATGTCATGATCTATGGTGTCGAACGCAGCACTAAGATCAAGTAAAACTATCAATGAGATGCAGCCTTGATCTGACGAAAGAAGCAGGTCATTTGTGATTTTAACAAGTGCAATTTCTGTGCTATGGTGGGGCCTGAAACCTGACTGAAATTCTTAATACAGATCTCTTTTTTTTGCAGGAATAAACTCAATTGAGCAGACACAACTTTTTCTAAAATTTTAGACATAAATGGAAGATTTGAAATAGGCCTGTAATTAGCCAGTTCACTAGGATCTAGTTTTGGTTTCTTAATAAGAGGATTGATAACCGCCAGCTTGAATGGTTTTGGGACATGACCTAAAGATAACGACGAGTTAATAATATTGAGAAGCAATTCTTCGGCTACAGGTAACAACTCTTTCAGTAATTTAGTGGGTACAGGATCTAATAAACATGTTGTTGGTTTAGATACAGTGATAAGTTTATTTAGCTCTTCCTGTCCTATGGTTGTAAAGCGCTGCAGTTTATCTTTGGGTGCGATGGATGAAACTGAAGTGTTAGATGCTGTAGAATCTACATTCGCTATTGTATTTCTAATGTTATCTATTTTATCAATGAAGAAATTCATAAAGTCATTACTATTAAACATTGATGGGATATTTGAATCAGGTGGTGCCTGGTTATTTGTTAATTTAGCCACTGTGCTAAATAAAAACCTTGGATGTTTTGGTTATTTTCTATGAGTTTGTGTATATGCTCTGCACTATATATATATATATATATATATATATATATATATATATATATATATATATATATATATATATATATATATATATATATACTGAAATACTGTTTTTCCATGCAATTCTAAATACTTCCAAGTTAGTTTTTCTCCATTTGCGAAAAAGACTATGAGTTTCTTTCTTGAGGGAGTGAGTATTACTGTTATACCATGGCACAGTGCGTTTTTTCTCTAACCTTTTTCAGTTTGATGGGGGCAACAGCTTCTAATGTATTAGAGAAAATAATGTCCATGTTGCCAGTCATTTAATGAATCCACAGGCAGTAGAAACACAGAAGATAAACACAAATCAACATCAATACTGGAAATAACGAGCAGGGGCAAAACACAGGGCTTAAATACTAGAAGGCAAACAAGATAATTAAAAAAACAAAGGTTAACAGAATGAACTAATCAAGGGAGCATGGAAAACTAAGTCAAAGAGGAAACAGGAACAGAAAAAAACAAACAAAAATGTTGTTACAATATTACCCCCTTCTGGAAGGAATATTCCCCCCATCCTCAAACCTAAATTTCAACTGAGGATGGAGGGTGGGGGCTCAGGAGGTGAACGTGGGGCAGGTGAGAGGCAGACAATGGGAAAGGGGCAAAGTTCATGAGACCAGGGTGGAGTAATAATTCGTTACATTTATATATATTTTCTAGGCACTCAAAGCGCTTACATAGTCAGGGGGTATCTCCTCATCCACCACCAGTGTGCAGCATCCACCTGGATGATGCAATGGCAGCTATATTGCGCAAGAACGCCCACCACACACCAGCTTACTGGTGGAGAGGAGACAGAGAGATGAAGCCAGTCAGCAGACATGGGGATTGTTAGGAGGCCATAATGGTTGGAGGCCAATGGGTGAATTTAGCCAGGATGATGAGGTAACACCTCTACTCTTTTCGAAAGACATCCTGGGATTTTTAATGACCACAGAGAGTCAGGACCTCGGTTTAACGTCTCATCCGAAGGACGGTGCTTGTTGACAGTATAGTGTCCCCATCACTAGCACCTCTTCCAGCAGCAACCTAGTTTTCTCAGGAGGTCTCCCATCCAGGTACTGACCAGGCTCAGCCCTGCTTAGCTTCAGTGGGCAACCGGTCTTGGGCTCGAGGGTGATATTAATAAGTAGCTGCAGCTGCGATTTCACAGAGGGGGAAGGAACCGGGCGTGCTTCCGAAACCTCGAGGATGAACTCTAGATCTAGGGAACACGGGTGGAGATAGGCAGAGCCGTCTTCGCCCCGTCCTTAGATATGCGAAAAGCACATTCAACCCCCTTTTTTTTTCTAGAGCTGACTGCGTGAGCTGCGCTCCTCATTAATTCTGCTCGTTATACAGATGCTTGTGTAACTGTTTTCTGTGCAACTGATGTTTATGCAGCTTATGTTTGTGTAACTGCTACCTCATCGACGCCCTCCGTTTCAATCTCCTCAGAGAAAAAAAGGCGGTGCGTCACGGCCGTCCCTCTGGGGGAAGGACCGCAACACTCAGGCTTCCGAACCCGGAGATCGGGCAGATCTGGCAGGTGAGGTAGGAGATAGGGATGCGCCCATCTCCATACCCTCCAGCAGATCTTATCTGTGAACCCAACGAGTGTAGGCACCGCTCCACCTCGGCGAGAGCAGGACTGACACCGCGAGGAATGCTGGCGAAGACTCCCTCTGTCCTCCTGGATCGAAGCGTCCACACTGGCTTGTACCAGTGCAGGCAGTCAGCTCCCTCAAGAGCAGAACAGCATGCCTCAATCCCAGGCAGACCGCGCACAGACCATGTATTCCCACTCGTGATGAACACACAATCTGAAACGCGATCTGGATTCACATTTCAGATGTCTCGTCTTAGCTTTGCTCTTCGACTATTGCTTATTCTTTGAGGAGCTAATAGTGACAAAGAACAGTAAATAAGACTGACAAGACAGAATGACATGCACACACACTTGCTGAAATACGCAAAGCTGAAGCCAGCTGCGCGGCTTGTGCCTTTATAGCTTCCTGGTCGCTTATGTCACCCCGCCCGTAACGTCACGCTCTTCTATAAGACAGATTAGATATGATATTCAGAGTCACTCATGCTAAACGCGTTCCCCAAAGCGTTTTCGATGCAGCTCAAGTTCCTGATGAGGAACTCTTTTTGCATAACAAAAACTATGACAATAATCTATTGACATTTTCATCAACTAACGTACATATGAATCGGCAGGATATAGGTTAACATACACTTACAGCATGTCACATAAAATGTTAAAAAATGACAATATGTGGGAGTAAGAGAAGAGCAGACATGGATAAATCTGACGATGCAAGACAGAGCTCAATTCGGTCTGGTTTTCTGAGCGCAGACATTTAAACACACAGAGAGGGCACATCTCACAGTACTTTTTCACAAGTACTTTAATGGAGAATTAGACACAAAATGATGTCAAATTGTCCCTTTCGATAAGTATTCACGTAAACTCAGTTGACTATGTCTCAGTAGGGAGAACATAGGGAGTAGGTAGATCATGTATCAGTACATTGCATCCTTTGCAGCGGTGCATAAACTTTTAAATGGATGGCAATCTAATTTAGTTGCTATTGTCCGAGTTATTGATGTTAATCAAGCAACAAAAGAGACAGAAAAATCACACACTGCCCTTGACTGAAAACTTTAGTTGCCCTATAAATTTATCAAAATTTACTTACAGAAATAAATATGTCTGCTTGAAAGATTGGAGGATATGGTAAACAAGTTATAAAGAATGCATAATTAGCCTATATAACCATTGGCATTTCATTAAAAAGAAGACCATGAGAAGTTGTTTTATTAAATTTGAACATAAAGGCATGTTTTGTGTATATATATATATATATATATATATACAGTGCTGCTTGAAAGTTTGTGAACCCTTTAGAATTTTCTATTTTTCTGCATAAATATGACTCAAAACATAATAAAAGTTCGGAAAATAGACAAAGAGAATCCAAACAAACAAATGAGACGAAAACATTTTCTTTTCCATTTATTTAGTTCTGCGCTTGTTAGCTGCTCCAAAATCCTTTTTCCTATGATGGCAAAGAGCGAACCTGACACTCCTCCAGGTGCGTTCGCAACGCTGGACAAAAGCCTGAGCAGAAGGGAAGCAGGAATCGGACACCTAAGATGTGAACAGCGGAGGCCTAAAATATCCAGGTCTTGGCTATTTGAACTGTGAAGGCTGATCGTTGTGTAACATTCACGAGAGCTATAAAGCGCAGAGCAGACGGCTCCTTCTGCTTTTGAATCGCTTTCACGTGTTTGTTCGTTTGTTTGACTTAAAGCACTTTTTTTTTTTGGGATATGTGCACAGCGACGCTTCAAGTCAATCGAACGAACAAACACGTGCGCATATTTACATCGCTTTGATCGTTCCCTCTAGATCTCACCTTCTCACTCACAGCCCCACGATTGGTCGATTGTGTACAATACCTGCATGTTATTGGTCAAACTGCTCTGGATTGTTTTAGGCATTATTAAAATCCTGGCTGGGACGTGTCCCGTATGAACGGCGCATATGGTCACCCTAAGTATTCGGCCCAGGGAAGCTGCTCTGACCAGGACGCCGGGTTCTGGAAAGAAAGACTGCATAAAATGCAACCAACAGTCTGGTTGGCCCGTTCCGCTTGACCGTTAGACTGAGGGTGAATGCCGGACGAGAGACTGACGGACGCCCCAATTAAATGACAAATCTCTTTCCAAAATTGAAAAGTGAATTGTGGACCTCTGTCCGAAACTATGTCTGACGGGAGACCATGAATTCTGAAAATATTGATTATCTGAGCTGTCTCTTTAGCGGAGGGGAGTTTGGTGAGGGGAATAAAGTGAGCTGCCTTAGAGAACCGATCAATAAACATGAGAATAACTGTCTTACCCACCAATGGAGGAAGCCCGGTAATAAAATCTAAGGCGATGTGTGACCACGGTCGAGAATGGATTGGAAGTGGTCTGAGAAGTCCGGCCCGTAAAGAGTTCCCAGGCTTAGTCTGCGCGCAGACGGAGCAAGCAGCCACGAAATGCCATGTGTCACGTTCCCGAGTGGGCTACCAAAAGCGCTGATGGACGGAGGCAAGCGTGCCCCGAACGCCAGGATGGCCCACTAATTTGGAAGAGTGTGCCCACTGATCATCGGCCGGACGAGCAGGAGCGGGAACAAAAAGAAGGTTCCTCGGACAAGTGCACGGCGAAGGAGTGTGAGCAAGAGCTTGTTTAACTTGCCTCTCAATTCCCCAGACAGTCAATCCGATGACACGCCCCTCAGGGACAATTCCCTCGAGGTCCTTAGAGACTTCTGAAGAATTAAAGAGATGAGACAAGGCATCAGACAGCCAGGACGATATGAAATAATAAAATCAAAATGAGCAAAAAACAAAGCCCAGCGAGCCTGACGCGCATTAAGTCGTTTGGCGGAACGAATGTACTCTAGGTTCCTATGTTCCATCCAAACGACAAAAGGCGGATGGCAAGCAATTCTCGATTCCCCACATCATAATTACATTCAGACGGCGATAGGCGATGAGAGAAATATGCGCAAAGGTGGATCTTGTAGTCAGAGGGAGAGCGTTGAGAAAGAATGGCTCCCACGCCCACCTCTGACACGTCAACCTTGACTATGAGCTGTCTAGAAACGTCAGGTGTAACAAGGATGGGCGCAGACATAAAGTGATCTTTAAGGAGATCAAAAGCCCTCTGGGTCAGAATCGGACCATCTAAAGCGCATCTTAACGAGAAAGCGCTGAAGTTCGACGTGTGACTTAGGAACGGGCCAATCAATGACGGCTTGGACCTTAGCGGGATCCATCCCAACGCCCTCTGCAGAGATAACTGAACCAAGAAAAGTGATGGAGGAGGCATGAAAAGAGAGCACTTTTCAGCCTTTACGTAGAGACGGTTCGGAGTCTCTAGGAGGATGCGATGGACGTGCTGAACATGAATCAGGAATGACGGCGAAAAAAAGATATCGTCAAGATAAATGAAAACAAAAGATGTTCAGCATGTCTCTCAGGACGTCATTTATCAGTGCCTGTAAGACAGCTAGAGCGTTCCCGAGACTGAAAGGAAGGACCTGATATTCAAAGTGCCCTTATGGAGTGTTAAACGCTGTCTTCCACTAATCCCCCTCCTTGATGCACAAACTTGGCTCCCTGCAAGATTTCGAAGGATGATGACATAAGAGGTAACGGGTAACGATTCTTAATAGTTATGTCATTCAGCCCCCGGTAATCTATACAAGGGCGCGAGGACCCGTCTTTCTTTTGAACCGAGAAAATACCCGCTCTGGCAGAGGAGGAGGAGGGAACTATGGTACCTGCGTTTAGAGCCTCAGACAAATAATCTTTGAGAGCCTTACGTTCAGGAGCTGACAACGAGTATAGTCTTCCCCGGAGCGGAGTGGTTACCAGAAGAAGATCTATACTACAGTCGTACGAATGGTGCAGAGGGAGAGAAGTGGCCCGGGACCGACTGAACACCACCCGCAGATCGTGATACTCCTCCGGCACCCCCATCAAATCACCAGGCTCCTCCTGTGAGACAGAGACAGAGGAAACAGGAGGGACAGCAGACATTAAACATTCCACATGACAAGAGACATTCAAAGAGAGGATAGTATTCACTGACCAATGAATAGAGGGATTATGTTGAACTAGCCAGGGATGGCCTAAGACTACAGGAGTAAAATAAGACTGAAATATTAAGAAAGAAATGGTCTCGTTATGATTACCAGAGACAGTGAGGCTTAAAGGCAGCGTCTGACGCTGAATCCTGGGTAGAGAATTACCGTCCAAGGCGAACAGGGCCGTGGGATCTTCTAAATCCTTGAGAGGAATATCATGTTCCAGAGCCCAGGTCTCATCCAAAAAACAGCCCTCTGCCCTAGAGTATATCAATGCACTGTAGGTAGACGACGAGCCAGACCAACGGAGATGGACCAGAAAGTAGTGCAGGATCTTGAAGGAGAGAACAGAGTAGTCGTGCTCGCCAGTAGCTCTCCTCTTACTGGCGAGCTCTGGCTTTTACTGGGCAGGAGGAAACAAAATGGGCCGCATAACCGCACTACAGACAGAGGTGGTTGTTTATTCTCTTTAGCCGAAATGCGGATGCCCACCAGCTGCTTAGGCTCTGAGACCGGGCCGGAGGAAGAAGATGGTAGTGAAGTGGCGAGGGGAGTCCCGGAGAATGGGGATTCCCTTCCACAACCTCTGCGATGATCAAACCGTCTCTCTATGTGAATAGAGAGTTCAATCAAAGAGTCTACACTGGAAGGAACTTTTCGGGAAAGAATCTCATCCTTTACCTCCTTGAAGTCCTGATAATGGTTAGTACATTCTGTCTCCAACTCCCAGACCTCCGCTCCCCACTCCCGGGCCCGTCCGGTAAGGAGAGAGATAACGTAGGCGATGCAAGTCTTGCTCTTAGAATAAATGGTGGGCTGGAGAGAAAAAACAACATTACACTGACTGAGAAATGAGCGGCATTCGGTGGGCTCACCAGCGTAGCATGGTGGATTAATGACACAGGGTTCAGGAGATTCAGGAGCCCTGGAGGCGGCCGGTGGATCGAGGCAAAGATGTTGTAGCTGTCTTGAGGGGTCGGAGACTTGGGCAGCCAGGGTCTCAACGGCATGTCGAGCGGCAGACAATTCCTCCTCATGTCTGCCTAACATCGCTCCCTGGAACTCGACAGCTGACTGGATCGGTTTTGGAGTCGCTGGGTCCATATCAGGTCAGATTCTTCTGTAAGAGTGGTAAGTGAGGACCCAAATATGGTTCAACAGAAAATAAAGACTTTAATGAAAACTCAAATGTTCTTCTGAGACAATAAGGCAAATGAGCAACCTGCAGAGTGGGCGATAAAAAACAAAACAGAAAAATCAGCAGAACTTGAAAAAGGTCTCTTTGGCAGCAGTCTGGGGCTGTGGATATAGCGGCAACTGGCCGTGGGTCTCTCAGAGGGGATGCGGGTAACGGGCTGACCGTGAGGGATGGAACTCTCTCTGTGTCAGACAAACTGGACAGAATACAATGGAGAGAGTGATAAACAGAACAGGAAGGGTTACCAGGCAGGTCTCAACGGGACAAGATAGGACTGGACTCGAACGGACTCTGACAGGGTAGTAGTCTGCTTATTATGAGAAAAGCTTAATGAGAATCTGACAAAGGAGGCAACAATAGCAGAGGGAGAAATAGAGGAATAATCAGAGGGAAAGAGGGAACAGGTGGGCAGAGTGCAAACGAGGTAGTCAGAGAAGATGAGAAACAGCTGGGAAACGAGAAAGGGAAAGTGGAAGTAACCCAAAAGACAGAGGGAGACAGAGTAAAAGGAAACAAGAACCTGACAAGACAAGACATAACAACATGTTAGACCCTATTCCATCTAAGCTCCTAAAAGAGGTGCTTCCAGAAGTCATAGATCCTCTTCTGACTATTATTAATTCCTCATTGTCATTAGGATATGTCCCCAAAACCTTCAAACTGGCTGTTATTGAGCCTCTCATCAAAAACCACAACTTGACCCCAAAGAACTAGTTAATTATAGACTGATCTCGAATCTCCCTTTTCTGTCCAAAATACTAGAAAAGCTAATATCCTCACAATTATATTACTCCTTAGAGAAAAATGGTAACTATAAAGATTTCCAGTCAGGATTTAGACCGTATCATAGTACTGAGACTGCTCTTCTTAGAGTAACAAATGACCTGCTTTTATCATCTGATCGTGGTTGTATCTCTCTATTAGTTTTATTGGATCTTAGTGCTGCGTGACTGTATATAAATCTATATGTGTGGAACACATCTGAGAAACACATAAGTAACACAATGAACCGACGCAAGACAGAGCACACTAGGAGATCTAAATAGGGGGGAACAATCAAGACACGACAGGTGGCACAGATGGGACAATCAAGACACGACTAGGTTAACAAGGGGGGCGGGGCAAGGGAACGAGACAACACAAGCACATGGCCCAAAGGCAAGGCCATGTGCTTGTACACAAAACACGGGTCTGTCATGATCCTGCCTCAAGACTAGGAAAAATCAAGGACACGAGGGCAGAATCATGACAGAACCCCTCCCTTAAGGAGCGGCTTCCAGACGCTCCTCAAGGGAACATCAAACACGAGACATGACTGACATGACGGACTGGGACACCGACACAAACCAACAAGACATGACAAATAATAACAATGGCAAACATGAATACACAACGGCAGGGTTAGGGTGACAAATCAAAAAAAACAAACAGGGAAGGGGAGGGGGCGGGACCACAAAGTTCATGGGGGACAGACCAGGGCGGGTGGGTGGGGTAGGAATCCTAGGAGGACAGGACGAAGGCTGACGACGGGGGGTACGGGCAGGTCTGGGTGGTGAGGGGCGGGGAGGGTTCTCAGGATAACTGACAGGAGCAGACACAGGACGCGGGGCAACACTTACGGGACGCGGGGCAACATCAACAGGACGAGGGGCGACTACATCAACAGGACGAGGGGCGACTACATCAACAGGACGAGGGGCGACTACATCAACAGGACGAGGGGCGACTACATCTACAGGACGAGGGGCGACTACATCTACAGGGCACGGGGAGACAACATCTACTGGGCACGGGGAGACGACAGGACACGGGGATACAACATCTACTGGACACGGGGGCACATCAACGGGACACGGGGCCACATCAACAGGACACATGACTACATCAGCAAGACACGGGGCAACACTCACGGGACACGGGGAGACGACATCTACGGGACAAGGGGAGACGACATCTACGGGACACGGGGCCACATCAACGGGACACATGACTACATCAACAGGACACGGGGCCACATCAACAGGACACGGGGCCACATCAACAGGACACGGGGAGACAACGGCTGGACACTTAGGACTTCTGGGGACAGGGTCAGGGGACAAAACAGGACTGACGGGGACTTCTAAAATTTGGACAAGACGGGACAAATAGTCAGAAAAAGCTTTAGCAGCTAGGATAATAGGCAGCTCCTTCTGGGATGAGACCGACTGTACAAGAGTCTTTGCTGCAGAGTCGGCCGCGGCTCTCTCCTCCGCTCTCACGACTGCAGCTCTCTTCTTTGCCGGCACGGGCACGCTCACTGTTGCTGGCTCGGGCACGCCCACCGCTGCTGGCTCGGGCACGCTCACCGCTGCTGGCTCGGGCACGCTCACCGCTGCTGGCTCGGGCACGCTCACCGCTGCTGGCTCGGGCACGCTCACCGCTGCTGGCTCGGGCACGCCCACCGCTGCTGGCTCGGGCACGCCCACCGCTGCTGGCTCGGGCACGCCCACCGCTGCTGGCTCGGGCACGCTCACCGCTGCTGGCTCGGGCACGCCCACCGCTGCTGGCTCGGGCACGCCAGCTCTCGACGCTGCTGGCTCGGGCACGCCAGCTCTCGACGCTGCTGGCACGGGCACGCCAGCTCTCGACGCTGCTGGCACGGGCACGCCAGCTCTCGACGCTGCTGGCACGGGCACGCCAGCTCTCGACGCTGCTGGCACGGGCACGCCAGCTCTCGACGCTGCTGGCACGGGCACGCCAGCTCTCGACGCTGCTGGCACGGGCATCCAGCATTGCCTCCTGTCCGCTGAGTTCCATTCGGGTCGGTTCATTCTGTCAGGTATTGGTAGCAAGGGAGGAACTCAGGTGCAGACAGGGATTCTCAAACAAAGGGTTTATTAAATACAAAAAAAGGGAAAACAAAACCCACGAGGGGGAAAACAGGACTAGGGCAGATACAGCAATACTAAATAAGACTGACTCGACAAGATAAACAAAGACTCAAAACAGGAGAACACTGACTACAAATAACACTCACGGTTATACAGGGACTTCAGAGGTACAATCACAAGTGTGGAACACATCTGAGAAACACATAAGTAACACAATGAACCGACGCAAGACAGAGCACACTAGGAGATCTAAATAGGGGGGAACAATCAAGACACGACAGGTGGCACAGATGGAACAATCAAGACACGACTAGGTTAACAAGGGGGGCGGGGCAAGGGAACGAGACAACACAAGCACATGGCCCAAAGGCAAGGCCATGTGCTTGTACACAAAACACGGGTCTGTCATGATCCTGCCTCAAGACTAGGAAAAATCAAGGACACGAGGGCAGAATCATGACAGTAATGTGCTTCCAATATGTTTTAGGATTTTGTATCCAGCAAAGCAAAACATATTTAAATCCGATAAGTATTTTTATTTTTTGAATAATAATTAGAAATTGAATATTTGACTGTTTGTGCACACCACTATTTCATTACTTGCTGTAAAACTTACATATTTATTCATTCATTGTTTTTAACCAGCAGGTGGAGAGACACTGGGTAGAACTATTCTATTTTGGTCCCTGACTTGTTCAGTAGTGAAACAAATATATTACAGGACCAAAGGTGCTGCTCTCTGTATTTTTGAAACATTAATTCATTACCTTTTAGAAGCAAGCACATACCATCCAAACCATCTCCAAGTGGACAGCAGCAAGGATCCAGGACCAAGAGTTCATCCATCATGAGGACTGTATTTAATAGGAAGCAGGGATCATGTTTGAAAAACTAAACCTCGTTGTTTCTGCATCACTCAGGCAAAACTAAATAGATTTAAATTGATTTCAGTGGGTTATATGTTAAGGCCTGTGTCACGGAGTGACTTTGTAAGGGCGGAACTAAAAGTGACGGAGATTGGTTCAGCCCGGACCATAATCCTCAAACACCGGGTGCTTCCGGGAACTCCGGGAAGGGAAATTAGGGTTTTATTGATCGCAGGTGAATAGATGAGTGGGGCGATCGCGGATTGGGCAGTGTGAAGAGAAGGAGGAGTATAAAGTGGGCCTCAGAAACTGAAGAGGGAAGTCTTTTATTCTAGCCGATACGGCGAGCGAGTTGGAGTGTTTGGGCGAGTGCAGCGGAAAGAAGGCGGAGGATATTGTTGGCTGGGAGAAGACAGAGACAAGGGTTTGGCAGAAACAGGAACCGGGCTGAGTATATTGGGATGTCTACCTAACTGTGAAATGCTCTATGGACATGTGTAACAAATTCTGAGTGGTTGAAAACAGGAAGACCCACCGGAAGTATCGCCAAAGGAGGCCATTTCGACAGGTCACATGGGAGCAGGAGAAGTATCCAGGAGCTGGAAAGAGGAGGGAAAAGAGACCTCGTGTTAGTAACGGTGTGAGTACCCTAAACCATCATACAGCAGCATAATCATCTAGACTGAACTATCTGTGAGCCTTTTTGTGAGTTTATGGCATAGTATGTGAGCGGCCCCACCGTGGAGGAGGATTGCGGGTGAGCCGGGACCAGTGAGTGAGAGAAGACGTTGGGGTGTCGTGGCGGCGACATTTAAATCTGAATATTCGTTGCACCATTTCCAGGACGAGTCTTTGGTCAGACGGGGTTTTGACCCTAAATTCACCAAGAGTGTGTGGAGTGCAGTGGGTGAGTTTTTGTCCTTTGTTGTGAGTGTATACACTTGAAAATTGCAGTGTGGTGCTGTGTTGTGTCGTCAACAACCACCTTTCAGGCCTGACGAAATCCTGCGAAGGAAGTGAGTACTGAGGCGGGCGAAGAAAACATCTCCAATTATATGCCGACGATGACATCCTGACCCTTCAGCCCCACGTGACGGTGGCGGGAAACAATCTCAAGTAAGAAACAGTGTGGATATAGTGGGAAGTATTAACGGTGAGGAGTTGGCTGCTGTAGGAGGAAATCAAATGTGCGTGTATTATTACCTGCTGTGGGGTTCTTCAAAGGTTCGCCCCTGTCTAGATCTCCTGCCCTGTCGGTTGGAAGAAAGAAGAGGGAAGCGTTCGACCCACCCAGTGTAGCATACCCCGGGTGAAACAACTTACCTGTGTGTGACACCAGCGGAGGCCGTGTTCGGCCCAACGCAGGAGCAGCTTTCTTTCCACATCTCTATCAGCAGTTGGTTGAAGCCTCAGAAAAGGAACGCCTGACGTCTTTTTCCTCAAAGGTCTGTGAGTTGCATCACTTCCTGTTTCCCTGTATATTCACCGCAAGCTATTGCCCAAAGCTAAAGACAGCATATTGTGTTGTACACCCGCCTGTATGCCCAAGTGAAGCCCCAGTTACATTTGATGTACTTACCTTATGCCCAAAGCTAAAGCCAGCATATTGTGTTGTACACCCGCCTGTATGCCCAAGTGAAGCCCCAGCTACATTTGATGTACTTACCTTATGCCCAAAGCTGAAGCCAGCATATTGTGTTGTACACCCGCCTGTATGCCCAAGTGAAGCCCCAGCTGTCTTTTCTACAGACTTACCTGTGCCCCGAGTGAAGAGCCAGCGGCCCCTCTGTCCACCATCCGTGTCCAGTCCTGTTATACCTACCTGTATGTTCTTGTGCAGATCTAGCGGGTCCCTTTGAAGCCTCTACCTGCATGTCGACCCGTCACTCAGGATACAGAAACCGTGGAACACGGATGAGTCCTCGGCCAACTTGGTAGCCCAGGTACTTGGCCTCAGAGAGGGCTAGGTGGCATTTTCGGGGGTTGGCGGTAAGTCCAGCCCGCCGGAGCTCCGAGAGCACCCTCCGCAGACGATCCAGAGGTTCGTCCCACGCCTCGGAGTGGACCATGACGTCATCCAGGTAGGCGGCCGCGTAAGCTTGGTGAGGCCGCACGAGGATGTCCATCATCCGCTGGAATGTCGCGGGGCCCCATGTAGCCCGAAGGGAAGGGTCCGGTACTACCAGTGGCCACTGGGGGTGGAGAAGGCGGTTTTCGGCTTGGCGGCCTCGGAGAGCGGTACCTGCCAATAGCCTTTGGTGAGGTCTAGGGTGCTGATATACCGGGCCCTTCCTAGCCGGTCCAGCAGTTCGTCCACCCTAGGCATGGGGTACCCGTCAAATTCGGAGACTTTGTTCAGGCGGCGGAAGTCATTACAAAAGCGGAGGGTGCCATCCGGCTTTGGGACCATCACAATGGGGCTGGACCACGGACTCCGGGATGGATCTATTACCCCCAACTTTAGCATCTGTTGGACCTCTTCCTCAATAGCCTGCCGACAAGCCTCCGGGACTCGGTAGGGCCGTTGCCTAACGACGACTCCTGGGGGCGTCCGGATGTGGTGTTGAAGCACGTTGGTCTGCCCGGGCTGAGAGGAGAACATATCCTGGAACTGACTGACCAGGTGCTGCAGCTCCGTCTTCTGGGCAGCCGAAAGGTGGGGGTTGACATCCACAACCACGGGCTCGGTGAGGCTCAGGGCAGCTACTTGGTCCCGGGTCCCCACCCATTTCTTTAGGAGGTTGATGTGGTAGAGTTGCTCCACCTGCCGTCGTCCCGGCTGTCTCAGGTAGTAAGTGACCGGTCCAATCCTCTCCACGACCGAGTAGGGTCCCTTCCAGGAGGCCAGAAATTTGCAGGCGAAGCTGGGGACCAGGACCATGACGCGGTCTCCCGGTTGGAACTCCCGTGGTTGGGCTGCCCGGTGGTAATGACGTTGCTGCGCTTGATGGGCCCCGGTGAGGTGTTCCCGGACTAACGGCATCACTCGGTCGATCCGTTCCCTCATTTGCCGGACATGTTCGATGACGGTACGATGCGGGGCCAGCTGCTGCTCCCATGCTTCCCGGGCCACGTCCAAGAGGCCCCGGGGTTGATGGCCAAACAGGAGCTCGAAGGGGGTGAAGCCAGTTGAGGCCTGGGGAACTTCGCGGATCCCAAAGAGCAGGTAGGGGATCATGAGGTCCCAATCCCGCTTGTCCTCCACCACCACACGTCTGAGCATTTGCTTGAGGGTCTGGTTAAATCTCTCTACGAGGCCATCAGTTTGGGGGTGATAAACAGTGCTCCTCAACTGCTTCACCCGCAGCAGCCGGCAGAGGTCAGCCATTAGCCGGGACATGAAGGGGGTTCCCTGGTCAGTCAGGATCTCCGAGGGGAGGCCGACTCGGCTGGCCAGCAGAAACAGCTCCTGGGCGATGGACTTCGCGGTGGCCTTCCGCAGGGGGACTGCTTCTGGGTACCGGGTGGCATAGTCAACGATGACCAGGATGTGCTCATGCCATCGGGCAGACTTCGGCAACGGCCCCACTATGTCCATTCCAATCCGCTCGAAGGGCACCTCGATGATAGGCAGCGGGATGAGCGGGCTGGGGGGAGGAGTCTGGGGCGACGTGGCCTGACAGGTCGGGCAAACTTGGCAGAACCGCTTTACCTCAGCGTCCAGGCCCGGCCAATGGAAACGGTCGCAGATGCGTTGAGCAGTATTGGCTGCCGCGAGGTGTCCTGCCATGGGGTGGGAATGGGCCAGCTCTAGAATGGTCTCGGTCTTGGCTCGAGGCACAACTAGTAGCTTTTTCTCCTCCTCCCTACGCAGGGCGACACAATACAGCAGGCCATTCTCTACGACAAAATGTGGGAGAGGGTGGGGCCCAGGGAGGACGTCCTCTCATCCATGACTCGCACCTGGCTCCAACAGTGCTTGAGTCGGTCGTCCTCCCGCTGTTCCTTGGCGAAAGAGCCCCTCCACCCGCCTGTTGGTAGACATCATAAAACAGAATAGTAGATTGGGAGGGGGCCTAACCTTCTCTCCCACTGTCGGAGACGAGCAGGGCCAGTCGGCGGCGGGGTCCAGGCGGCCGCCTCGGTCTTCGATGGTTCCCCTTGGGGCTGGCAGGCTGAGTAGCGGCGGACAGCAGCTTCTCGAAGCCGGGCCAATCCCTTCCAAGCAGTACGGCCACCGGCAGGTCCTTCACCAGGCCTACCTCCACCGGCCAGGTGCCTTGGGGGGATGAAATGACCATCTCACGGGCCGGTACTTGGCGAGTGTCTCCGTGCACACAGGTAATCGGTAGGAAGTTTTTCCGGCCGCTTCGAGGGGCGCACAGCCGTGACTGGATGAGGGTGACCGCACTGCCTGAGTCCAACAGGGCCCGGAACCATCTTCCATCCACCTTCACGTCTGCTTCGGGGGCTCCCGCCGGCACCCGTTGGTGAAGGATGCAGCCTGCCAGCCAGGCTCGCGGAGGCGACGGTGGTTCGGCACTTGGCATGGGCTCATCTCGCGGTGGGGGAACCGTCGGCCTGCTGACTGGTCGCGCGGTGCCTTCGAGCGGGCGTCGCTCCTGGACCTGGACCTGGCGCTTACAGGGGAGAGGCCCAGCCTCGCCAGGATCTCTCGCTTAACTTCGACATAACTGTCAGCACTCGTCAGGGGGAGCGAGAAGTAAGCCCTCTGTGCTTCACCGGTGAGTAGGGGTGCCAGCGCACGTGCCCACTCGTCCTCTGGCCATCCCTCTCGGTGGGCAGTGTTTTCGAAAACCTGAAGGAAGGCTTCCACATCGTCATCGGCTGTCATCTTAGGTAACAGACGGGTGGCTTGTGCCCGAGGCTCAGGTAGCGGAACACGCTGGGCCGCGGCCGCCCAGACGGCGGCGAGTTCATCCTCCGTCCCGCCCAGGCGAGTGGCGAGGTGTTCTGCTATTTGCTGCTGGCGGATGCTAACTTCAGCGAGGCATTGTAAGACGTCATCCATCGCGGGGACGCACGTGCCGGCAGCAGTCAAGAGGTTGCGGTTCGGAGACACAACGCCTTTCCACACGTCTCTGGCCAGTTCCTCTGGGAACACGAGGAGTGTGGCTGTGATGACTCTGAACACGATGCCTTCTGGGCCATCTGTCACAACTCCCCATCGCTGCACCACTGCGGGTATGTCGACTGTCCATTTGGTGCCACTTGTATGGAGTTTTGGCTCATTCACGGTGGCTCATTGGAATGTTCCGACTCAGATACGTGATTCAGTTCGCCCGGCGACCTCCCAAGTTCAATGGCATGCTTGAGACTTCGGTGGCAGTCCGGGATGCCTCTGTCTTTTGCGATGAGATTGAATCAAGCCAGTCCCTCCAGCCGAGATGAGGACAGGGTTTTACAGCCCTTACTTCATCGTGCCCAAGAAAAGCGGTAAGCTTCGGCCTATCCTGCATCTGCGAGTCTTGAATCGGGCCCTGCACAAGCTCCCGTTCAAGATGCTGACGCAGAAACGCATTATCAAATGCATTCAGCGCCATCACTGGTTTGCAACTATCGACCTGAAAGACGCATACTTTCATGTCTCAATCCTCCCTTGCCACAGACCGTTTCTGCCACAGATAGTTCCCAGTCATCTCGATGACTGGCTCATTATGGCCCGGTCCTGAGAGCTGTTGTGCGATCACAGGTCCCCTCAGTCAGTTGGGGCTTCAGGTCAACCGAGAGAAGAGCAAGCTCTCCCCTGTGTAGAGAATCTCTCATCTCAGTATGGAGTTAGACTCGGTGAGTATGATGGCACGGCTCACCAACTAGCATGCCTAGTAAGTCCTGAACTGGCTGATTTCCTTCAGAGGCAGGACAGTGGTACCACTGAAACACTTTAAGAGGCTCCTGGGGCATATGGCATCCGCAGCCGCAGTCACGCCGCTCGGGTTGCTCCATATTAGACCACTCCAGCACTGGTTGCACTCCCGAATCCCGAGATTGGCATGGCGCCGAGGTACACATCCTGTCACCATCACACCAATGTGTCACCGCCGATTCAGCCCCTGGTCGGACCTTGCCATCTATGGGCCGGCGTGCCCTAAGAACAAGTGTCTCAGCATGTTGTTGTCACAACAGATGCCTCCAACATGGGCTGGGGCGCAACATGCAATGGGCAGGCAGTTTCAGGGTCCTGGACAGGACCTTGACTGCTTTGGCACATCAACTGTCTGGAGTTTCTGGCAATGCATCTAGCCTGATGGCGGTTTCGGCTGCTGTTGCTAGACAGGCACGTGGTCCGCACGGACAACACTGTGGCTGTTTTGTACATCAACCGACATGGCGGTCTACGATCACGTCCCATGTCCCAACTTGCCCGCCATCTCCTCCTCTGGAGTCAGACGCCGCGCAAGTCGCTGCGCACTATCCACATCCTGGGGGAGCTCAATCGTGCCGACATGCTCACACGACAGTTCACCTTTCCTGGGGAATGGCGACTCCATCCCCAGACGTTCCAGCTGATCTGGAGTCGATTCGTGGAAGCCCAGGTAGACTTGTTCGCTTCCCATGAGTCCTCCCACTGCCAGCTGCACTATTCCCTGTCTCAGACCCCCCTGATCATGGATGCACTGGCACACAGCTGGCCTCGGGCTCTGCGCAAGTATGCGTTTCCCCCAGTGAGTCTGCTCGCACAGATGCTGTGCAAGGTCAGGGAGGACAAGGAACAGGTCCTGTTGGTTGTGCCTTACTGGCCCATCCGGACTTGGTTTTCAGAATTCAGGTGAACTTGCGCTGCCCCTGGAGGAGGCAGATCCAGCCTTGGCATTGCTGGGTCGCATAACAGCGGTTCGCATAAACGTGGACTGCACCCAGAGCTGCAGAAGCTCTGAGCAGCTCCTGGTCTGCTTTGGAGGTCAGCATAAGGGCAAGGCTGTCTCCAATAAGAGGTTGGCCCACTGGATAGTGGATGCCATTACCTTGGCGTACCGTTCCCAAGGCAAGCCGTGCCCCCTGGGGGTGAGGGCCCACTCCACACGGAGTGTGGCCTCCTCCTATGCGCTGGCGCACGGTTTCTCTCTGGCAGACATTTGTCGAGCTGTGGGCTGGGCGACACCTAACACCTTTGCGAGGTTCTACAACCTTTGTGTAGAGCCAGTTTCTTCCTGTGTGTTGGGTAACATGTAATTGGTGGGAAGGGCTGGCTGGGTGTCATGCTTGCTGCGCCATTTCCCCTACCATGGGGATGTGAGCGCCTTTCTTCTCCCAGTAGAGTTCCCCAGTTGGCATACCCTGGTTGAGCATCCTCCAGCACCCTCGGCGGTCAGACCTGGTGGAGCAGTCTGTCGCCACGCCCAGTACTGGTGTTAGCATGACCGGAGCTCCGGTCAACCCCTGTACTGGGCTAGGTGTCCACATGGCTACAGATGATCCCTACAGATGAAAGTAAAAGTGAAAGTGACATGACATTCAGCCAAGTAAGAATTTGTGCTCTGCATTTAACCCATCCAAAGTGCACACACACACTGTGAACACACACCCGGAGCAGTGGGCAGCCATTTATGCTGCGGCGCCCGGGGAGCAGTTGGGGGTTCAATGCCTTGCTCAAGGGCACCTAAGTCATGATATTGCAGGTGGAGAGAGAACTGTACATGCACTCCCCCCAACTACAATTCCTGCCGGCCCGAGGCTCAAACTCACAACCTTTCGATTGGGAGTCCGACTCTCTAACCATTAGGCCACGACTTCCCTGTGGTAATCCCATATGTGTTTTCTTCCACGGTAAGGTTTCCCTCTTGGCAAACCCGTGTCTTCCCTTGACAGACCCGTTCTGTCAGTCTCATCTGAACAAAACTCATCATAATAGTTATCTGAGAATTGACTTACTAGTCACATGGAGCGAAGTGTCCTGGAGATGTTGTCAGAGAGAAGCTCCGCTCCTATTTTGCTGGGGTGTAATCCATCAGCGCGAAACAGCCTAGGACGCTCCCAGAAAAGATTCCAGTTATTAACAAATAGCAGTTTCTGTTCTTTACACCATGACAACAACCGTTCATTTAAAGCAAAAAGTCTACTGAACCTTTCGTGTCCTCGTCGATACATGGGCAGTGGTCCTGACACGATGATCGTCGCCGTGGGCGTCGTGCTGCGAACCGTCTCGATCAGGCTCCTGAAGTCCCTCTGTGCAGAGAAACACACGGAGTAGACGGGGTGGGACTGTTAACAGCACGCTGTGTACTTACCCCGGACTTGTGAGCGTCAGCCCGGGATGATTCCAGCGCGGCTCTCCGCTCTCTCAGGTGGGCCTGCCTCTCTTCCAGGTTGCGAATCTGCTTCCCCACGGCCTCGGGCTCGAGCTGCACAGAGTGGAGACATTCATCCGCCATTAAAGCAAGTAACAGTGAGTACAGCAGTGGTAATTTCGACGGAACCTACGCTCACTCTCTCCATCTCGCCTATCTGCTGTGGTTTCATCCTCTCTTCCACCATTCTCTCAGTTTTCTGCTCTGGACACGAACAGTGCTACGGACACTCTTTGCTCCACTTTAACATCTTGCTTGGACAACTTTTGCCCACTGTTGTCTAGACCAGCACGCACTGCCCCATTTGCCCCCTGGCTGTCCGAGGTTCTCCGTGAACATCGCTCTAAACTCAGGGCTGCAGAGAGGAAATGGCAGAAATCAAAAAACTCTACGGACCTCAGTGTGTATCAATCTCTCCTCTCTTCCTTCTCTGCAAATGTCTTCACAGCTAAAACATCCTACTACCACAACAAAATTAACAGCTGCTGTGACGCTCGGACACTATTCAAGACTTTCTCTTCTCTTCTTAATCCACCGCCTCCACCTCCTCCATCGACTCTTACAGCGGACGACTTTGCAGCTTTCTTCACAAATAAGACGAGATCCATCAGTGAACAATTCTCCACACCGCAGACTGAGGAAAACTTCACAATGACCGATGTACACTTTTTATCCTCCTTCTCCCCACTCTCAGAGATGGACGTCTCCAAAATTCTCCTGTCCAATCATTCTACTACTTGTCCACTTGATCCTATCCCCACTCACCTCCTTCAAGCGATCTCTTCTTCAGTCATACCTTCACTTACTCACATTATCAACTCCTCTCTTCAATCTGGAACATTTCCCTTAGCATTCAAGCAGGCTCGGGTAAGCCCACTGCTCAAGAAACCCTCTCTAAATCCAGCGCTTCTTGAAAACTACAGACCGGTATCCCTTCTTCCATTCATTGCAAAGACACTTGAGCGGGCTGTGTTCAACCAGCTTTCTATGTTCCTTGGACAGAACAACCTCCTGGACAGCAACCAATCTGGCTTCAAAAGTGGCCACTCAACTGAGACTGCTCTGCTCTCGGATACTGAAGCCCTGCGACTAGCAAGAGCAGCTTCAAAATCCTCGGTACTCATCTTACTGGACCTGTCTGCTGCTTTTGACACTGTTAATCACCAGATTCTCCTGTCCACCCTCAGAAAGATGGGAATCTCTGGAACTGCTCTCCTGTGGGTTAAGTCCTACCTCTCTGACAGATCCTTCAGTGTGTCTTGGAGGGGTGATGTTTCAAAGTCACACCACCTTGCTACTGGGGTTCCTCAAGGCTCAGTACTTGGACCACTTCTCTTCTCCATCTACATGACATCTTTAGGATCTGTCATTCAGAAGCATGGCTTTTCTTATCACTGCTATGCTGATGACACCCAACTCTACTTCTCATTCCAGCCTGATGACCCGACGGTAGCTGCTCGCATTTCAGCCTGTCTGAGTGACATTTCTAGCTGGATGAATGACCATCACCTTCAGCTTAACCTTACAAAGACTGAACTACTGGTGATTCCAGCTAACCCATTGATTAATCACAACTTCTCTATACAGCTGGGCTCGTCAACCATAACTCCTTCGAGGACAGCCAGAAACCTAGGAGTTGTGATGGATCATCAATTAAGCTTCACTGACCACATTGCTACAATGACCCGGTCCTGCAGGTTTGCCTTATACAACATTAGGAAGATTAGACCCTTCCTGTCAGAGCAAGCAACCCAACTTCTTGTCCAAGCTCTTGTTCTCTCCAGACTGGACTATTGTAATGCTCTCCTGGCGGGCCTTCCTGCATGTACTGTCAAGCCTCTGCAAATGATCCAGAATGCAGGAGCGAGGGTTGTCTTCAATGAGCCAAAAAAAGCTCATGTTACTCCTCTCCTCATCAGGTTACACTGGCTACCAGTAGCTGCTCGCATCAAATTCAAGGTACTGATGCTTGCCTACAAGACGACCACTGGCACGGCACCAACTTACCTAAACTCACTGGTTAAATCCTATTTGCCCTCCAGAAGTTTGCGCTCTGCAAGTGAAATGAGTCTTTACTCATTTTCAAGAAACAGCTAAAGACTCATCTTTTTCGCCTGCACTTAACCTACTAACACCAGTACTTTTTCTTTTCTTGTCTTTTTCATTTAATAAAAAAAAAAAAAAAAAAAAAATAAAAAAAAAATTATATACACCTGGCTATGCGTTCTATACTAGACTAACTGAGACTTGTCATGGCACTTGTATTCTGTTGTTGTTCTCTTGTTGACCTGACTGCTTCTATTGTTCTCATTTGTAAGTCGCTTTGGATAAAAGCGTCTGCTAAATGATTAAATGTAAATGTAAATGTAATGTGTGTGAATAGAGTATTAGCAATGTAAGCGCAGTTAGCAGCAACCACGCTTGCTGATGCTAACGGGCTAAAAGCTAATAGCGGACCCGGGAGATCAAAATAAAACTAGTGATAGCGAGGCGCTCTGATTGTTTTTGTTGTAGAATACAATAGAGGATATATTCACACGTTATATAAATGGAAACGATGATGTATAAAATGTATTTTTAAGTTAAAAATAGTCAATGAAAAGAATATAGTGACGGAGCTCAAACGCAGTACAGCCGCCAACAACAAACAGGAAGTGACGTAAGTGACTCTCTCACCAGCAGAGAGAGCTAACCTATACATGGCAAGTGGAGCAAACAACTACAGCAGGAGAAGAAGCCATTACTCACCATGATTGAAGAATGATTCTGACATACCACAGCTGTTTGACAAACTCATTAAAAATTGCATGTGAGCAAGATAAGAAACGGGGCAAGAGAAAAAAGAAAATGGTAATGGACGTGAATAGAAACGTAAATGACAAGCTAACCAGTTAACGAATGCTATCTTAAATTTTCTATTTTTCCTGTTCCTATCCTTATCATGTTTATTGGATCATTTGTTCCAGGTCTTCCCGGTCTTCTCCTCATCAAGTCATGGGTTTAAATAGTGTTCCCAATACAAGTTCAAATGTATGCTGTAAAATGTCATCCTTGTTCCTGTGTTTGATATCTCCTTGTTTTCAGAATAAAAGTCAAGTTTGAAACGTTCTCCAGTGCCTCCTCGGTCTGTCCCTCCCTCGTGCACCATTACAGAACAGATCCCCAGTTCCACCCAGGAAGGGCAAAAGATTTCCAGTTAGCTCCAGTGTCAGCTCTAGTGTCGGCTCCAGCCCCAGAGTCCGCTCCAGTGTCGGTTCCTCCAGAGCGCCCTTTAGGGCACGCTCCTCCGTAGCATCCATCAAGATAACTAGTTTTACCCCAAGGATATTTTAGGGGGGGGGGGGGGGCATATACCCGTGGCCATGGTGGCTGAGCCAACTAAGGCCATGGAGTATCCGCCATTTCATTTCATTTATTTATTTTAGGACAGTGCACATTAATCAACATTACTGTAAATGTGCCAGTGTTAGCCAGCAGGCTAATTTTCAACTGTAGTCCATTGGCAAGATGTTATACTAGGCACAAGATAACTGAAAAATAACATATTAAGGCACACAACAATTGATATACAGCAATAAAACATAATGCCATAGCACTGGCTACATTAAAACATAAAATCATAAAACATAAAACATAACCATACAGCCATACAGCTGTTTGGAATTTATAAAGAACCATGTATCCATCTATCTATCATACATATACCATAGGTTACAGGACAGTTAAAGTCAAAGTCAGGTTACAGGACAGTTAAAGTCAGACATACATTAAATATTATGAGAGGTGCTCACATTTTTGTATGCTCAAAAGCCAGACCTTAAGATGGTGAGTAAATGTATGGTAAGAGGTGGAATTTCTAATGTCCACTGGCAATTGGCATAATTTAGAGGCTCTCACAGAAAAGCATAATTGGCCAAAGGAACTGGACCTAAGAGTGGACCCCTCTAAAGGCAGACCTTGTGGTTCTGCTGCTAGATGACTTCTGTTGTACAAAAGTGCAGAGTGGTGGGGGAGCCTTTCCATTAATAATCTTAAAAATTAGGCATGCATCACTGTATTTTAAAATATTTTCCCAACTAATTAGGTTATATTTGTTAAGAATGTTACAATGATGGTAAAGTTTAAGTTTTTTTGTCTAATACTTTAAGTGCTTGTTTATAAAGTGATCAAATAGGCCTTAGTGTTGTGCTACATACCTGGGTCCAGCTTGTTATACAATATGTTAGGTGAGGAATTATCATAGTATTCATGTATAGCTGTGCTACAGGTGTTGTCAAACAGTTCCTTATATACCTAAAATTCGCTAGCTTATATTTGGTTATTTGCACTACCTTTCTCACTTGAGGTTTAAATGATAGAGTAGAGTCAAGAATAATGCCTAGATATTTAAAATTTGTAACTGTTTGAATGACCTCCCCAGACAAACAGACATTGGATTCACAATGAGATACAGTGTTGCTTTTACTAAAAAACATACAGACTGTCTTCTTAACATTGAGATCCAGCTGTGAGCCAGTAAGCCATTTTTGTGCATGTACCATTGTGTCACTGAGCTTGGCAGAAGCTTGAGCTTTAGTTTTCGCATGAACATATATGACTGTATCATCAGCATACATCTGCACCTCACATCCAGTGCACACTAATGGCAGGTCATTTATGTAGATGCTGAACAGAATAGGACCCAGGACAGATCCCCGGGGTACACCCAGTTCGTTCCTCAAGGGTGGTGATGTCTCACCATTAACTCTCACATACTGAACTCTTTTTGACAGGTAAGATCTCATCCACTCAATAACACTGGTTGAGAAATTAAAATAAGACATTTTGTGGATGAGTATTTCATGGTTGACAGTGTCAATAACTTGATATTTTCAACAAAGAAACAATTTGCTGTCTCAGTGGAATGATTGGCTCTAAAGCCAAATTGCATGGAGTGAAGTTTAAAAGGACTACTGTTAAGATGCTCAATCATTTGCTCAGCCACACATTTTTTCAGAGATCTTAGACAAGATGGGTAAAATACTAATTGGTCTATAATTATTCATATTAGTTGTATCTCCTGACTTATAGACTGGTACAACAATGGCTGACTTCCAGGCGTTAGGGAATTTTACCTCCTTAAAAGAGGTGTTTATGATTTTAGTAATAGGCCCTGTGAGGGAGGCAGCATGTTTCTTTAAAAACATAGAGTCCAGTCCAAATATGTCTTTTGATTTGGAATTCTTCAAATAAGTAATTATAAACTTAACCTTAGGTTCAGAAATTTCAGTCAGAGTGAAGACTGGCTGTGATACATCAATTGGTAAGGAGTGTAGTGGACCACTTATGGGACTATGCACAGACAATCTAACAGAATTGACAAAATGGTTATTAAGGATCCATGGCCTCCTGAGTCCCCTGCTATGCCACGGCTCCCTGAACTGTCTGCTCTGACATATTGCCAAACAATATGTTCATTGTTTCATTAGTTCCAGGTGTTCGGCTTCCCCTCATCAAGTCATGTGTTTAAATAGTGTTCCCAATCCAAGAATATTTGTCTGCTGTTAAATGTCATCCTTGACATTCCTGTGTTCAATATCTCCTTGTTTCCTGAAGTCAAATTCGCTCCATCCTTCCCACGTGCACCGTGACAAAAACTACCTCAAATGTGTACTTAATGGTTGAATTCCACAAATTATTACAAAATATATGACAATACAACATTTACTGTAGTTGTCATAAAATTTACTGAGGACTTAACATACTGGTTGGAGGACAGTAGTGATAATAAAGGGACACATCAGAAACGTGATGGATTAAAACAATCTGTGTGAGAAAACCATAGAAAGGCATGAGCAAAGCAGACTCTAGCATTAAATCAGATTAAGACCCAAAGCACCCCTCTCTTAACATTTGATGTCAACTTTAAAAAGAGTGGGAGCATTGGTTCGAGGTTTTTCTTTTTAAACGCCTTTAAGGAGATAAAAAATAGTGAACATACTTACAACAGACCCAGAAGAGAAGACAATGCTGAATAAAGTCATAATTTTGGTTATTTTTGGACCAAAATAAATTTTCTATGCTTCCAAAAATTCTAACTGACCCTCTGATGTCACATGGACTACTTTGATGTTTTTCTTACCTTTCTGGACAGGGACAGTATACCGTACACACACTTTCAATGGAGGGACAGAAAGCTCTCGGACTACTGTAAATCTAATATCTTAAACTGTGTTCTGAAGATGAAAGGAGGTCTTACGGGTTTGTAAGATGGTTATATTGATGGATAATCAATTAAGGTGCCTGACAAAACGGTTTATAAATGGTACACAGGAGCATCCCTTATTATTAATATTGACAGTTGCTTTGTTGTCACAGTAGAGCAGAATTTGTTTCTTGACCAGTGCTTACCCCACAATATGGACTATCATGATGGGGTACAACTCCAACCGAGCAGTTGACAGGGTATTAGCAGGTATATATAGCAGTTAATTTGGCCATGTACTAGTAGGGTTGCAAAGGGGGCAGAAAATTTTCCAGGAAATTTTGAAATATTCAGAATTTGAAATTTGCAAGGAATTTTTGGGAATTTACAGGAAGTTTGGGGAATTTATGGAAATTAATTGGATATCTGGGGAAACTGATAAAACTATCATAGACAAAACATATATTTAAACATTTTGTTTGATCATAGGTTCATTTGCATGCAAACTAAAACTAATTTTAAAATTGACATTTGGATTTTTGGGGGAAATCTGTGATGCTTTTTTCAGGATGTATTGATGAATGATGAGTGAACAGTGTTTATTCAAAATAGAAATATTTTCTAACAATATAAGTCTTTGCTTTTTATTAATTTAATGATAGTGTATTGTGGGTTTTTTCTGTTTTTACTCTTTATGCATTAAAAAATAAAAATAAAATATATGTATATATATTTATAATATACATATATATATATATATATATATATATATATATATATATATATATATATATATATATATATATATATATATATATATACAGTATTGTTCAAAATAATAGCAGTACAATGTGACTAACCAGAATAATCAAGGTTTTTAGTATATTTATTATTGCTACGTGGCAAACAAGTTACCAGTAGGTTCAGTAGATTGTCAGAAAACAAATGAGACCCAGCATTCATGATATGCACGCTCTTAAGGCTGTGAAATTGGGCAATTAGTTGAATTAGTTGAAAGGGGTGTGTTCAAAAAAATAGCAGTGTGGCATTCAATCACTGAGGTCATCAATTTTGTGAAGAAACGGGTGTGAATCAGGTGGCCCCTATTTAAGGATGAAGCCAACACTTGTTGAACATGCATTTGAAAGCTGAGGAAAATGGGTCGTTCAAGACATTGTTCAGAAGAACAGCGTACTTTGATTAAAAAGTTGATTAGAGAGGGGAAAACCTATAAAGAGGTGCAAAAAATGATAGGCTGTTCAGCTAAAATGATCTCCAATGCCTTAAAATGGAGAGCAAAACCAGAGAGACGTGGAAGAAAACGGAAGACAACCATCAAAATGGATAGAACAATAACCAGAATGGCAAAGGCTCAGCCAATGATCACCTCCAGGATGATCAAAGACAGTCTGGAGTTACCTGTAAGTACTGTGACAGTTAGAAGACGTCTGTGTGAAGCGAATCTATTTTCAAGAATCCCCCGCAAAGTCCCTCTGTTAAAAAAAAGGCATGTGCAGGAGAGGTTACAATTTGCCAAAGAACACATCAACTGGCCTAAAGAGAAATGGAGGAACATTTTGTGGACTGATGAGAGTAAAATTGTTCTTTTTGGGTCCAAGGGCCACAGGCAGTTTGTGAGACGACCCCCAAACTCTGAATTCAAGCCACAGTACACAGTGAAGACAGTGAAGCATGGAGGTGCAAGCATCATGATATGGGCATGTTTCTCCTACTATGGTGTTGGGCCTATTTATCGCATACCAGGGATCATGGATCAGTTTGCATATGTTAAAATACTTGAAGAGGTCATGTTGCCCTATGCTGAAGAGGACATGCCCTTGAAATGGTTGTTTCAACAAGACAATGACCCAAAACACACTAGTAAACGAGCAAAGTCTTGGTTCCAAACCAACAAAATTAATGTTATGGAGTGGCCAGCCCAATCTCCAGACCTTAATCCAATTGAGAACTTGTGGGGTGATATCAAAAATGCTGTTTCTGAAGCAAAACCAAGAAATGTGAATGAATTGTGGAATGTTGTTAAAGAATCATGGAGTGGAATAACAGCTGAGAGGTGCCACAAGTTGGTTGACTCCATGCTACACAGATGTCAAGCGGTTTTAAAAAACTGTGGTCATACAACTAAATATTAGTTTAGTGATTCACAGGATTGCTAAATCCCAGAAAAAAAAAAAATGTTTGTACAAAATAGTTTTGAGTTTGTACAGTCAAAGGTAGACACTGCTATTTTTTTTAACACACCCCTTTCAACTAATTGCCCAATTTCACAGCCTTAAGAGCGTGCATATCATGAATGCTGGGTCTTGTTTGTTTTCTGACAATCTACTGAACCTACTGGTAACTTGTTTGCCACGTAGCAATAAAAAATATACTAAAAACCTTGATTATTCTGGTTAGTCACATTGTACTGCTATTATTTTGAACAAGACTGTATATATATATATATATATATATATATATATATATATATATATACCCATTAATTCCCATGGAAAGTTTCCAGTCTTGAAAATTCCTAGAATTTTGCAACCCTATGTACTAGAAAACCACTGACCCATCCTGAAGCCATTTGGCAACCAAGGCAACTGTTGGGAACTCAGAAATGAAGACCAGGAGACTCTTGGGTAATCTTCAGCAGGATTCTTTTATTGAGAACACTCTGCGTGGCGCTGCAGTCATCAACAGTCTAACTTGTCCTTAAGACATTGTAGTTTATATACATTTTAAGTGGGTGGTATACACAGAGGTGGAGTCACTTTAAACAAAGCATGCAAATGCAATCTGGAAAGTACCAGACACTGGCATCTTCCCATCTTTGATCTTGTCAGCATAACAGTGTCATTTAAATACAGAGGTGCCTGACAGTATCACTGATACATTCACATTTTCATAGACACAAAAGGCACAGCTGTGCCTTGAGCTCCAAGGAAGAACACAAAGACAAATGGTTAATGTCTCAGACACTTGATTTTCCTGATTTGAGCTTCTTGGATGTCCGATTTATTACCCCAAAATGTCTATTATTATATTGGAACCTAGATTTAACCTTTTATAAATTTGTAATCCCACACAACCCTGCAAGAAAACTGTGAACAAGACCAGTTATTAAGTAATTGACAAAGCAGCTATTAGGATGGTTTCTCAATGCTGACCCAGCTTTGGGACTTTGACTAGGGCTAATGGTTTTATTTCTTTTACTCCTTTTTCATGAAGCTCTTTTGTCTCGGGCACACAGAAACTATAAGCATGAATATGTTTAATTATAGAATTTAAAAACATTTTCATTAAAATTGTAACACATTGGACTGGCAAATGGCATCACCTTAGTATCAGGTTGCAAGCTTGAGCCAGGTTTAGGAGATTGGGAAGATTTTTTGGGAACAGATTGGGAGAGCCACATATTGAGCAGGATAGAGCTTGGTGAACAGTAAAGTGTCTGCTGAGAGTTAAGTCAACTACAGACCAGTTCAGTCTCTGATTGAATCACTGAATTAACATGCTGGCTTTTGCGTAAAGGATTTATGAGACTCATATAAGAGAATTCCTCCATATATTAGAGCTAAGTCAGAGATGATGGCTAAATATGTGTCCAGCTCCACGAGACAGAAAAACTTAACTTAAATGTAACATTCAATTCAAGTATTAAGTTCAATTCAAGTTTAGATATACATATATAGTGCTTATTATGATGCAAATCATTGCAAAGCAGCTTTACAGAAAATGTTATTTTCCACATTACATATGATAGCATATCAATCTCAGGTCGATGGCCATATGCCAGAATTGTATGGTAAAAATCAAGCATTTAGTCAATGTAAAGTAATCAAAAAGATGGTGAACACTATTAATAGCAATGATTATGTTGCGATCAAACTTACTGCAAAAAGTTATATATGTTGTCTGAGGGTTGGCATCATCTGAGGTTTTCTATCTAACTATCTAGCTATCTAACATCTCTATATACTCCAAATGCTGTGATAAATTCAGCTAAAATTAAAAATTTGAAAGTCAGGGGTCACTGTCTTTAAGCATAAATTGATACATCACCACAATCAACAACAATCAACACTTAGTTCTGAAACAAGTAATATTTTTACAAGATTGACATCATTGCTTACTATTTGGCTTCTCAATTGAAAAGAGATTGACGGATAACTCACATTGATTCTACTCACAGATCTTTGTCATTAGCGGCAGAAGATAATAATCTGTTGGGTGAGTAACATCAAAAATAAGTTTATATGTCTTTTTACAGCAACATGAAGTGAAACCTTTCTAAAGCAGTGTGCACTGGAAGCAGCAAAGCAGGCTGACTGAAGTGGTGTTTACGGAGAAAAAAGCTTCCCCTGTTCGCCAGTTGGGTGCATACAGTATAAATCGAAACAGCTGATATGCACTGGGTTTGAAATTTTTTTTTTTTTTTTTTTAAATCGGCTGATTGCAAAGCTTGACTAAAAGGCCTGCCTGAACTAACGCAGAATGCTGTATTTATATTTTAGCAGTTTAAACAACCGAGAGTTATAGTAAGTGCTACATGGGGCTACAATTAAAAACCACTTAGCCGCTCACAGGATCTAGATTTAGGATGATTATAGATTAATCATCTGATGAGAAGTAGTTCTATGGAGATGTTTGCAAGTTAACCCCTCCCCCTTTATTGCTAAAGTCAATAAGAATATGTGTCTGTCAAAGGATCGCAGCTAGCTATCTTCAGTTGTATAGTATTGCAGTAAGCAGCACTTCATTGTTAAAATTTAAAACCAGTTTGTGCATAATTTGCAAGGTTTTAATAACAGTAGCTCAAGTAGGGAGGAAGAGGAGCATCCAATAGTAAAAAAGAGAGTCATAGAATCGTAAGAGCCATTTATATGTAACAGGAATCCAATTTTTTTTTTTTTACTTTTAAACCCTACAAGAGAAACAAACTGCAATAACAAAAATTGCAATTATTTTAAGCTGATTTGTTTTATTTATGTTTGTTTTATTAACTTGTGTACATGGAAATCTTCCTAAAAGTTGGAACTGATATACATTTTGTCTCCAAAAAAATATATATTTACAATTTTACTGAAACAAAGCAAAACAAAAAAGATTAGTCATTCAAAGTTGATCTGAGATACAGTCATCCTTTGCTTTCTGAAAACAAGAGCTAAAATATGAATGGGTGTACAGAGTAAAAAGCTTACATTTTAAAATTAAAATCAACATGAGGCAGTTTGTGAAAGCTTTGGTGAAGTGTGTCATGTAATGCATGTGTTGCATTCAGCTTTAGATGCATGGACAGCTTTAAGTAAACCACTGGTAGGTTGATTTCTCTGAGAAATTGTGGTTACACATTTTTATCAGAATAAAAAGGTGTTAAACTTTAACATTACAGTTACATTATAAATCACATGAATATACATCTTTCCATAGTCCCACATTAAAATCAGTATTTTACACTTTTTATGTGAAAATCAAAAGACAAACTCCAGTCTAAAACATTTCATTACAATTAAACATTAAACACCATAAAAACATCACCTTAATTAAAGGAACACCTTATATTAAATATACAATGCCTGGCAAAAGTAATTAGACCCACTGAAATATAATTCTCAGCCACTGATTTCTGTAGCTCTTTAAAAGTGAAGAGTTTTGAGGGGAAATCATCTCTCAGCAGTGTCTAGATGATGTATTCTCCAGGTGTGTGCACACTTCATACTCTTTTCCTAACGTACGCATTCCAGATACTCTCTCAGTGCTAGAGCTATTTCTTCATTGTCACGGTTCTCCTTAAGAGCTATCCAGAACAATATGCATTTAATTATCTTGACCATTAATGACGTGTTTTAGGTTTTGTCTGTCATTTTAAAATAATTTTGAGATTTAACATTTACAGAGTTTCACACACAACAGAAGTTCAATATATAGCTTGATTTTCAGGAAACTGATCAAGGGTCTGAATAGTTCTGAAAGTCACTGCATATTAAATGTGTATATTAAATTGTAATAATCTATAAATGGTTCATTGGAAATATTAGGCGTAGATGTGCATTTGGGAATTTATAAATCAAAACCTTTATTCGATGCCTTTAGCTTTTAACTCATCCTTTACTCTCTTCAGATAGTCAGGGTCTGGATAGCCATATCTGTGGACAAAAGAATAGATATACAAGTTTTGTTTTTTACACGAATCCCTATTAAATTTTATGCTTGATTTCTGGTTTTACCAAACATGATAGAAAACTGAAAGCAAACTTTACATGAACACATACCTTTCAGGCCCACCACTTGTATTGGTCTTATGATGAACATCATTCCAGGTGACAATATTATCTATGCCAGAAGTTGTAGATTTCCCAACAGTAAAGATCAGTTTCTGATAAAAAGCTCTCTGCAGCAGTGCAAGTACTTCATTTCCTTCATCATTGTCTGGCAGGTACGCATGACGAGTTGCCCCCTGAAAAGGCTTTCCTGGGTTTGGATGCTTCGCCTAATTTTTTTTTTTTTAAAAGATCAAAACTATGTAAAAACAGAAATTGACCTACAGTACAAGGATATGACAGATATCATAGATATTTCTGGTTTAATAATAACAGCTAATTGAGAGAACTGTAGAAACTATTTATAAGTTATATTGTCTGTTTGTGCTTTCATAGTTTTTTTCTACAGTTTGTGTGTTTCCTCAACAGCAGGGGTGTCCAGTCCTGTTTCTGGAGGGACCGTGTCCTGCAGAGTTTAGCTCCAACACACTTACCGTAAACTTTTTAGTAATTCTGAAGATCTTGATTAGATGATTCAGGTGCGTTTAATTAAAGTTGCTAAACTCTGCAGGACAATGGCCCTCAGAGATGACATCCCTGGAGCACACAGTCTGTAGACCAGGGGTGTCCAGTCCTGTTCCTGGAGATCTACCTACCTGCAGTGTTCAGCTCCAGCCATCATCAAACATACCTGTCTGTAATTATCAAGTGAACCTGAAGATCTTTTTTAATTAAGTGTTTTAACTCTGCAGATAGGTATATCTCCACAAACAGGATTTGACACCCTTGCTATAGACCAGTGATCCTCAAATCTGGCTTGCGAGATCAACTGTCCTGCAGAGTTTAGCTCTAACCCTAATCAAGCACACCTGAGTTTGCTAATCAGCATCTTCTGGATCATAAGGAAATCACAGGAAGGTTTGTTTGATTAGGGTAGGAAAATGGATCTCGCAAGGCAGATTTGAGGATCACTGATTTAGTCCTTGAGCAAAGTGCTTTGATTTGATTGTTGCATACGCTTACCGTTTGAATACCACTGGGTATGTCATAGATGATTTCAATAGTGCCACAGCCTGAATATCCAGGGAGACTTGGATATTTGCTCCTTTTTACAATCATTTTTCCATCTGGCTGGTTCCCCACCAATTTCCCAAACACTTCTTTACACACAGGACAGATGGATCCCAGACTCTCCACTGACAGCCTTATACATTCCTGACAGAATTCATGCCCACATTTCAGTTTTTCCTTGTTGGTAAAGCTGTCCATACAAATAGCACATGTCTCTTCAGCAGGAGCACTTTTACTGTCATGTATAGAGTTTCCTTTTGAATCTTTATTGAAATCAGTATCTGCTTCACTTTGTCTTCTAAAATTCACTCCCTCCTCCTGTGCTGCTCCACCCACTGCTCCTGGTCCATAATTAGGCATCTGTTTCCAGTTGATGTCTCTTGCATGAGGAATGTCACCTGCGTATCCAATCGATTTCTTGATTTTGTCATCAAACACATTCTTCTGAAGTGTCTTCTCAATATAAGAAATGGCAGGACCGAGATGTTCTGGCAGTCCAACAAGCCTCCAGGGTTCATCTGCTGCCACAACACGATGCTGCTGCTGAAGTTTCTCTAATAGTGGTGCAACAATGGTAGCATCTGTAGGGTTTGTGAGTTTACAGCTGACAGTGGATGAGGCAAGTTTCTGGTAGAGTTGTGTTAGAGCTCTCAGGGCATGACTTTCCAGATTAATATGTTGAACTCCTTTAGATCGAGCTTGAACTTTAATTACATTTTTCCGCAGTGTTTCTTCATTAAATAACACTCCATACTTTGTTTTAAGTTGGGACAAATGTTCCTTATAGGAAAGATTCATCAGATCCCAATGAACCTTGCTCATCTCAAGTTGAGTTGGAAGTTCCTTTGTGTCCATGTCCAGTGAAAACCTTCTTTGTGGAGAAACGTTATCTACATCCATTTCATTTGATTTATATTTGAATGGTTGTTCCACTCTTGTTGTCTCTCTTTTAATCATGTCGGTAATTTTATTCGGTCCAAAGAACTGGCCGTTACTGGCAGACATGGTCAACATCAACTTTGCCTCCTCAGACTGGATGGTACGAATCGCCTGCGTCACAATATCTAAATTCATGTCATTATGATTAACGGCAGCCTCACTACAATTAACCACACAATCACTGACAAGTTTCTGAAAGTCCTCAGAGGCTTTGGAGACAGAATCACTGCTTGATCTCTCGGTGGATCTGAATGAGACTGACACTTCTGCCTGCATACTGACTCCATGTTGTTCCTCGAGTTTCTCTACCTCCTTTCTGTAAGCATGAAGAATGTACCAGAAATGATAGAGGGGAACAGTGAGTCCAGCTGAGGTCTCAAGGTTTTTTTCATCAGTTTTAATGGTCGTAGTCTTACTTGGAACATCTGCATCATTATTTTTGTCATCTGATGCAGCAGAAGTCACAGGTTTAATCTCGTTCATCTAAAAACATATCATGGGATTTTAAGGATTTGATATTAACAGTGAATTTTACAGTAATTGAATTAAAATTCTGTTACAGTCCCAGTGTAAATCCCTGTGTATAAAATATAAATGTAAACACTATTTACATAGAGTTGTCTTCGTTGGATGCACATGCAACAATCCTCATGTAATCCACTATAAACAAATACATTTTTAGTGAGTCAAAAACACACTGTAAAACCAGTGTAGCTCAATTTGTGCACAAATTGACTTTTTCCATTTATTTGTTAATCAGACAATTACTTTTTTTCTGCTAATTCAGAGGCCCTCTGAGAAATATAATATCATCTGGATAGCATGTCTTTGATTGCAGCATTTTCTTATTTATCTTTGTTTATTTAGATTTTTGTCAAGTACAGTAACTAGCATTTAACCTGGCATTTGGATTCAAGGACTCCCCATTGAACTTTTATTTTGGATATAGTCAATGTTCCCTATAAGCTACACACTTCTTAAAGATGGGCGTACACGGTGCGATTTTTGCTGTCGTACAAGTTCGCATGCGATTTTTTTCAATCGTGTGGAAATTGCGTATGCTCGTGTAGTCGCGGCTCGTATCATTTGCGATGAATTACGAGCCAAGCAGAGTGGCTTACGAGCACTTCCCGACCTCCCGATCATTTTTAAACATACAAAGTTTGTGAGCTATCGGTTTGAATTCGTGTCATTTGTGCGGTTGAACGAGCCAATTTGTTGATTTATCTGAAGTTGACCAATCACGAACTAGGAAAACCACAGAAGAAGAACGACGAAGACAGCAGCGCCATGACGAATGTGGACTATTGACCAGGAGGATAAACTCGCTGAAGTCTGACGCCGCCTTCAAAAACTGGCAGTTGAAATCAGCTCCGATACGGCTACGAAATGACCGGAAGTCATTCATTTCCTATGGAGATTCGCAGACCGCATGCAAATGGCTACGAACCGGGTCCGAACGAGTGCGGTGTGAAAAAAATCGTGTCCGTTGGTCATCCCGGATGAGTTAAAAAAAATTTAACTCTTGCGAAAGACTATGGATGGTTCCTGTCCGACAATTCCAGCGGAAGTTGGCGTTGCTATGGTACTGATAAACAAACCTGAATTCATAACTTTTAATAAAATAAATAATGATTTTATAATGTGGTCATGTCATTTTTTATTTTCATGATTTTCTAACATTATAAGGGCAGTTAATACAATTAAAATGAATAAATAAATATCGTGCCCCCCCGCTCTCGGACACACATCGCCTCTCTCGCTCGAGTGCAGGGTTGTTGCAGCCCTATATACCACTATATCACATTTAGCGGTTTCCTATTACTGAAAAATAACCTGCACGTGTAGGAAACGGCTCGTATCAATATTTTATATGCAGTTATGAGGGAGGGAAAGCAGTTATTTTAGGCGTGTTCCACTTGAAGCAGCGCTGCACAGAATGATCACTGTATGACATCAAAGTACCGCGAGAGCGATTCGAATGCATTGGATATGTGTGCTCTCTTATCGCTCTCGCGGTACTTTGATGTCATACAGTGATCATTCCGTGCGTGCAGTGGTGCTTCAAGTCGAACGCGTCTATCAACTTCGTGCGATTTCTTCTTGAATTCGCAGGTTGTAAAATCGTGTCGTATATCATCTCGTCCGTACGATTTTCAGATAAACTCACTCGTGCCGTGTGCGTGGACATACGATCTTCCGATCATCCGAATTCGCACCGTGTACGCCCACCTTTAGTCACAACCATGCAGAAAAAATTATATCCTGCACACAGAACACTGAGATGGGAAAGCCATTTGACTAAATTCTAGTAAATGTGAAATAATTGCAATGCTTGAGCAAACCATTATGGAAATGTTGTTGCTTTTAAAACCAGTGAATGTGGTTTAGAGGTTACATAAGAAAAAGACTTCTGCTAAATTAGTCGCTGTAGAAATGGTGGCAAAATAGCTCAACATGAGATCCAATGCAAATGCAAAGACGTGAAATAAAACTTCATCATGTTTTAAAGAAGAGTGGTTTGATTAGGTGGTGGAAATAGTGGATGATGGGCACAGAACAAAAACAAAACTCTATTGACTGAGATATTAACAGTCACACACAGGTGTAGTAGTGTGCAAACTCTACATATATAACTGTGGCAAGGGGTGGCATGGTTTAGCGAACCATGAAGCGGGGGAGAGCGTCAGGAGACATGTGGTGAGTGAGTGGGTTAAGCGCAAATAACGAACACCAGTCTCTTGTTGCAGTAATTGGCGCGGAGAGAGTATAAAACACCAGGAGAAATGGGAGCGAGGGAGAGAGAGAGAGAGAGAGAGAAGGACTGCTGGCTGCTACCCTCCTCATCCTTCAGAACACAGTTTAAGATATTTTAGGTTTAGTCCGAGAGCTCTCAGTCCCTCCATTGAAGCTGTGTGTACGGTCTACTGTCCTTGTCCAGTAAGGTAAGAAAAACAATCAAAGTAGTCCATGTGACATCAGAGGGTCAGTTAGAAGCATTGAAAATACAATTTGGTCCAAAAATAGCAAAAACTACGACTTTATTCAGCATTGTCTTCTCTTCCGTGTTCTTGACTCGTGAATGAGTCATCATCTGGCTCAGCTCGGTGTTCATCTTCAGTTCTCTCTTCACAGCAGTTCAGTCAGTGTACTGTTTGAGTAAATGAATTACTCCGGGATATTGGTTTGTTTGAACTCAGAGGGAGTGTCAGCCACATTAAAAAAGTTAACAGCATAAGTCATTTGTGGATTAATGCATATTGGAGATGCGAACCGTTTAAAATGATTCAGTTCCATTTGGTGAACTGGTTCAAAAAGATCCGGTTACATCGAATGATTCGTTAGTGAACCAGATATCACAAACTGCTTTGATTTGAACTCTCTCACAACAGACACGGAAGAGAAGACAATGCTGAATAAAGTTTAGTTTTTGCTATTTCTGGACCAAAAGGTATTTCCGATGCTTCAAAAAATTCTAACTGTCCCTCTGATGTCACATGGACTACTTTGATAATGTTTTTCTTACCTTTCTGGACAAGGACAGTAGACCGTACACACAGCTTCAATGGAGGGACTGAGAGCTCTCGGACCAAATCTAAAATATCTTAAACTGTGTTCCAAAAATAAACGGCAGTCTTACTGGTTTGGAACGACATGAGGGTGAGTTATTAATTACATAATTTTGATTTTTGGGTGAACTAACCCTTTAATGCAGTCAAAGATAATTTATGAGGGACATATATGATTGGATTAGCTCCCAAGACTTTCATTCATTTGTCACATGACAGGGACAATGAACAAATCGTTCATAAATGATTAATGACTAGTTGAGGGCCAGTTGCCCAGCACTGATATACTGTATGCTACGTCTAAAAGCACACATTTTTTCTTTACATGTTGGCCTTTTGTCCACAATGAGAAAGTAAAAACTGAGCTTTTTGAAGACACTTAAAGTACAAAATTTCATATTGTAGTGTAGACTATGAAAACTGCAATATTTACAATCTTCATACTACATTCTTTCAAAGATGACAGAAAACTGATACACATCTTTGAATCACACTGCATTAACAACTTGTTAACTTTGGTTCAGTACACACTGTGTAGGATTTTGGTAAATGCATCCAATTCATTTCTATAAGTTTCTGAACTATGGTGAATGATAATCAAATTCAGCTGCAGTGTGTAGCCTCTGTCTTCAACCACCCTATTCCCACCCTTTAAACACACTCTATGGCAAAAATAACGTTTTAATGTTGTTTATGTCTGTCTGGGGTTTTTAATATACTTAAAGTCAAATCAAAGTCAATTTTTTCAGACAACACCATTGCTGAGAATTTTTTCCTTAAAACCGTGGTGCACTAAAAACCACCCCTGGAGCCCATTCTTGATATGTCGCTAACCCATTTAGCTGGATTTGATTGTTGATGATTTGGCATGATCTTGGATTATTTGGTTCTTTGAAGCTGATCCTGGACTTGCTGTCATAGCAACAGGTCTGTAAGATTAAACATGCTCTAGAGCATCTTATTTCATTTAACAAGATTAGATTGCATGTTTTTAATAACTCTAAAAATAATTTGAAAGTAATATTATAATGTTGTGTAATCTATAATACTATAGACACAGCCGGTTTTACTCATGAAAAGGTTTAATAGTGATGAAATAATTAATTTATAATTGTATTGGAGTGTTACATATACTCTGAGTTGTGGATTAATTTGAGTGATGATCAGTTGAGATCAGTTATTATGATATGAGGATCTGACATCTTTCAAATAACCTCAGATGTAAAAAGCAACGTACAAAGAACAGGCCCCTGTTTCCTACATCACAAACATTTAACTAATCTTGTCAACGTGCAGGGTGGGGCTTTTCATACCTGCTCAAAGGTTTCTGTTTACAATGAGTTTTTGCAGTGTAGCCAATCACAGACATGGTGAGTTTTAAGAGATGAAATTAATGACTGCAGGGAGTCTTTAAAGGGACAATAAGTAACTTTTTAGGTATTTTATTATCTAAAATCAATATTTTTATTCATAAATATGCCCTCAATGTCGTACAAATACCTATGCCAATGTTTAAACTAATCCTTGTAAATGAAGAATTTATTATCTTTATATACATGGGACGGGTAGGTCGACGGAGGCTTCCATGTAGTTCCGCCATCTTGCAAAACTATAATAGCAGAGAGGGACAAAAAGTACTAAGCCAACGCGTTTCCACAACGCGTTATCGGTCAGAGCCAGAAACGCAGGTGCAGAGCAGTGAGAGGTGCTTGAAACTGCACCGGCAAGTTTAAAAGTCTGGATTGCATTCTTATTATGGACCACACATATGCCGCGCCACAGGAGAAGAAAACATCGTCGCCAAAACAGTCAAAAATAGAACGTAAAAGGAAACGTGACCGTAGATTACAGAAAACAAGAGTTAATGTCGGGGAAGCTTTTTCTAGGTGGAAAGAGCTAATGCTGGATAAAGATTTCAAAAGAGACGCTGAAGTGGCCAGTTTTCTTCTCGACAGGTAAGTCAGTGTTACAGTCTATATTACAATATTTTTTTTATATCTAACAATGCACATTATTCAGAAAATATAACGAATAAATTAGACATAACTACTAATTACAATATTTCATGTTTTCCACAGTCAGTAATTCATACTGTAACATTCGTTTGTTAGTTGTCATGTTGCAGTTTGTTTGAAATAACACACCTGTTCACCTGAAGGAAAACTCGACGAAGTGCTATTAGAAGACATCCCGTCAAAGCTTTTTGGTACATATCGCCTACCGTAGATGCAACGCGCATTTGAAAAAGCGAGGCGCTGGAGAGCAAAATTAGTTTGAATGCAAAATACAATTTCACCACTAGATGGGAGTAATTCCTACTTAGTGCCCCTTTAAATAATTTTCTAGATCCACCCCTGGTTCTCTCAACAAGCAAAACCTAAAAAAGTAAACTTGATACCTTTGATGATAGATTTCGGTTCTTGTCCGATGTGGAGGTGTTTTGTGATACAGTCACAAAACACGCTTTGTTCAGAATCTTTGCAGTCGCATGCATTTTGTCATCTTTAAATTCCAAAGATACAGTCCCACGATTTTCTAAAGTTTGTAGAGCTACAGAGAAAAACATATGTATCATATAAAGTCCACTTAGTAAAATCAATCAGAAGAAACCATTCAACAGCAAGAAATCATTTTGTTTAGTGTTTTCACTTGAATATATTGAACAGCAGAAAAAGCAATAGAGAGTGTATTTCTGACAGAGCTGTGAACATGTTCTGTTGGAAGTATTTATTTTTTCCAGGTTAACAGATTAGAGAACCTATTCTTAACCATAGGGCCACGGCCCATGCTTGGACACGCTTTTTGGCTAGGTTTAAAACAAGAAAAATAGCACCTTTATACGGAAGTTCTAAGCGGCCATGCATTATATTTTTTTTTCCTTTTGGTTTTCTCGTTATAATGACTTAATTTTCTTGTTATCTTGAAAGTAGTTTTCTCGTTATAACGACATGACAGTTTTACTGTTGCTATAGTCTGATGGACAGCCATGCAGGCGCTCTTACTGTAGCCTATATTTCAGCAAATTTCGCTTCGCCTATAATAACGTCTACAATACATAAATAAAGGCCGATCAGTCACTGTTGATTTTTCCAGAGACAGTACAACAAACGTTTTGTTTTTGTAATTAACATGTTTAAATGGCAACACCGTGCCATTAGAGCTGCTTGGATTAAACTCCCTTTTAATTTTCCCCTTTATTTGAAATAAAATGATATATAATTTGTAATTTGTAGTAGTCATTATATGACGTGGCAGATATCATGTGTGTTACAAGCTTCTGTTTGAAAAGAGCGTTCATGTGTATGTGTAGTGTGTGTGTGTAGAAAAAAAAATGATTACAACATTATAGAACAAAACTGAATTCAATTAGCCTATGGATTTTACATATACATCACATTTCTCATCAATATGGTTAACAATAAAGATTAGTATTAAGGAAAAGAAGCACATCAGCCTACATCGTTAAATCCCATCCTACTGTAGATAAACAGAACATCTCTGCTTATTAACTAGATATCATGTGCCTAAAAGAAGCACAAATAAATATATATGTGCAAACAGAATAAAGTGACGTCAACCTTGGCTTTGATAAGCAGTTATCAAAGCCAGAGTTTCACAGCATTGGTGAAACTCATGCATCTAGCAGGAACTAAATACACAAAATAATAATATTGATTCAAGCATTTAACGTTTATGAATTAATTAAATGTCAGTAATGAGCAACACTGCACAAATTATAGCGATCACGAGGAAGGTCCGCGTAGAAAATTAAGTCATTATAACGAGAAAACGAACTTCGTTATGTGGAGATAACGAGAAAATTAGGTCGTGATAACGAGAAAACAAGAAGAAAAAAATTATAATGCATGGCCGCTTAGAACTTCCGTACCTTTAGGTAATCAAGGAAACGCAATATATGCACTTTTATGGTGGCAGAAAAACAAAGCTCATTAAGACCTGTCGGATTGTTTGTAATAAAGATTTAAATGCACAAGGCACGAAAGGTCGACTGTTTCTGTCAGTGGTGAGTATTCATTTTAAATGTTTGTGATTGCCTAACAAGAAAATTAGGCTAAATGTTGTTAAATGTGTTGCTGCTTGCTTGAGCAACTTATACAAACCTAGAAGTCAAGTGCATCAATAATACGTTGTTTATATTTGAGTTTATACTAATGTCTATGAAAGATTGTTACTGTACTGTGATAGATTATCAGATTCATGAAAAAGCTTTTTTTTTTATTAATTTATTTTTATTATAATTTTTACATGATTTGAAATATAAAATAATGAACAAATGTTTTGTTTGTGGACTAAACAGCTGCGGATCAATGGCGGACTGCAAACGCGTCCTGTGTGAAAGCACAATGAATCTGTGCTGCTTCTGCACCACATACATAATGCACGCAGACGAACTGCAGATGGAGAATGTGTGAAACATGTGGAGAAATTTGTAAAGTGGAAAAGAGGAGACCAAATCGTATCCTGGCCATGGCCAAAGACAAACAGCATAAAGTTGCAAGAAAGAATAAAAAGCAGCCCATTTATATTATTTTTTATTTAGGAGATTATAAAGCTATATTTTTTCATTTGCACTTTATTTCAATTTTCATTTATAACTTATTTAGTTTGATATATATAAAATATTATTTTAAATGTATTTATTTTAGCAAAACATTTTATTTTATTCATTTTTATATAAATTTTTATATGATTTATTTTTTTGTAACTAAAATCTGTCAAATCTTACTGATTTTGTGTGTTAATATGCCTGATTTCAGCCTTTTAATTTTGTTCTTTATGCATATTGATTTGTTCCCTGAATTGTTGCGTGTTTGACATCTTGTTGTATGTGCAGGTTTATATACACAATAATAATGAACTGTTAAACTGCAAGTGGATTTAATTTAGTTATTGAATACAAATCAAACCAAGGGTGATATCAATAAACCAATACAGTGCTAATATTTGATTGGGCCCTGGGCCACTTTGTACTATAAAATGTGGGCCCTGACATCAAAAAGGTTAAGAACCCCTGGATTAGAGAATTCACACTGCACACACACAGATGCGGTGGGACAAATGCATTGCATGATTGTGGTGCAGCAGTGCAGTGACCATCTCCATTCTGAGACTGAATGACAGCACATGTTCGTGGTCAAAATGAACATGGATTAACAAGCAGTTTGTATTTTCTCCATTAATGCAGTTATTTTTTCATTAAGTTAATCATTTTTGGTTTGCATTTAGTGCATTTAGTTTGCATTTAGGTTAACATTTAGTGTTAGTTGTAACATTAAAATGTACATTTTATTTAATACTTCACTCATTTCATGACTTGAAATGTCATCTGTAATTGTAATGTGCGTTTTTAGTAACATGTTACCACCAACACTGGTATTTGCCTTTGTTTATATAACAATACAAAAAAAAAAAAATACATAATGTATTTATATTTCAGATACTATCATCTACAGAACTAAAAAGGGCATTAAAGTGAATTATCATAAATCATCTCACCCGTTGATGGTGTTATCTGCACCTCCGCAAAGGATTGATCATCCATGAGTGTAACGCTTTGGACTGATGGTTTTCCTTCCAGTTTGGATACCCAACTCTGAAGGGCTTTCTCTAATTTTGCTTTCCATCTCTCTGGAAATGGTTCTTTCCAGTCCACTTTAATTCTCAAGTAGCCAATATCCAGTGGTGCTGAGGATTCTGATTGGGTTGGGTTTATATCACCATTTTTACAAATGACCTGTTATAGGAAAATTCATAATGAATACAGTCATATTACTAAATGAAAAATATAAATATATAACTATACTCACTCATAGCCGAGTTAAGTTTAAAAACTATTTCACGAGGAAGAATAGTAAATGCAGACAATGAACTAACCATAACAAAATTGTTATGTTTTCATATTTTATATTGTGATATTGAGGGATACAAGAATAAAGAAATATCAAAGTCCCTTGACTCCTATCGAATACGTTTAAATCAGACACTGTAGCACATCATCATCAGGAGTTAAAATACAGAGGGAGGGACATAAGTTATACAGTCTAAACTCTAAAATGATCTGAACAGTTTATTTATAGGCGGAAACAAATAGTGTTAATTAACATTTTAATTTGTAGATTAAATGTTGTAGATTAAATTTGTGTTTCTTAAATCTATGCATTGACATTTAATTGTGACCATGTCCCTCAGAAAATCTTTGTTTCAAGCTGTAGTCTTTAGTCAGTACCTCCTCTGGTTGTGAGTCTGATTTGATTGTTGTGATATCCTGATGCTTCTGTTTAGCACTGCTTGGCAGTAAATTCTAAAAACAAGAAACACCATGTTAAAAAAAAATTATATATTTTAAACACAATTTGTTTTCTACTTCTTAAATCAATCTGTCACACAAGGTAGTAGGATGATGCATGATGAGAAATAATCCGATTCAGAACATACTTAAATATCCACAGGTCAATCCAAAAAAAGGAATGCAAGCAAAAACAAACATAACAGACAAGAAAAGACAAATGAGAACTGAAAACACAGGCACGTATATCACAGATCAAAAAAGGTCATTAATAAAGAACATCTAAACAGAATGACAAAATCAATTTAGTGACTGTGGTGAAAATGGCAAACAAAACATAACAGAACTGTGACAATATGAACAGAAAAGAGGTTTTGGATATGGTATACCTTAGAATATATGTATATATACAGTATTGTTCAAAATAATAGCAGTACAATGTGACTAACCAGAATAATCAAGGTTTTTAGTATATTTTTTATTGATACGTGGCAAACAAGTTACCAGTAGGTTCAGTAGATTGTCAGAAAACAAACAAGACCCAGCATTCATGATATGCACGCTCTTAAGGCTGTGCAATTGGGCAATTAGTTGAAAGGGGTGTGTTCAAAAAAATAGCAGTGTCTACCTTTGACTGTACAAACTCAAAACTATTTTGTACAAACATTTTTTTTCTCTGGGATTTAGCAATCCTGTGAATCACTAAACTAATATTTAGTTGTATGACCACAGTTTTTTAAAACTGCTTGACATCTGTGTGGCATGGAGTCAACCAACTTGTGGCACCTCTCAGCTGTTATTCCACTCCATGATTCTTTAACAACATTCCACAATTCATTCACATTTCTTGGTTTTGCTTCAGAAACAGCATTTTTGATATCACCCCACAAGTTCTCAATTGGATTAAGGTCTGGAGATTGGGCTGGCCACTCCATAACATTAATTTTGTTGGTTTGGAACCAAGACTTTGCCCGTTTACTAGTGTGTTTTGGGTCATTGTCTTGTTGAAACAACCATTTCAAGGGCATGTCCTCTTCAGCATAGGGCAACATGACCTCTTCAAGTATTTTAACATATGCAAACTGATCCATGATCCCTGGTATGCGATAAATAGGCCCAACACCATAGTAGGAGAAACATGCCCATATCATGATGCTTGCACCTCCATGCTTCACTGTCTTCACTGTGTACTGTGGCTTGAATTCAGAGTTTGGGGGTCGTCTCACAAACTGCCTGTGGCCCTTGGACCCAAAAAGAACAATTTTACTCTCATCAGTCCACAAAATGTTCCTCCATTTCTCTTTAGGCCAGTTGATGTGTTCTTTGGCAAATTGTAACCTCTCCTGCACATGCCTTTTTTTTAACAGAGGGACTTTGCGGGGGATTCTTGAAAATAGATTAGCTTCACACAGACGTCTTCTAACTGTCACAGTACTTACAGGTAACTCCAGACTGTCTTTGATCATCCTGGAGGTGATCATTGGCTGAGCCTTTGCCATTCTGGTTATTCTTCTATCCATTTTGATGGTTGTCTTCCGTTTTCTTCCACGTCTCTCTGGTTTTGCTCTCCATTTTAAGGCATTGGAGATCATTTTAGCTGAACAGCCTATCATTTTTTGCACCTCTTTATAGGTTTTCCCCTCTCTAATCAACTTTTTAATCAAAGTACGCTGTTCTTCTGAACAATGTCTTGAACGACCCATTTTCCTCAGCTTTCAAATGCATGTTCAACAAGTGTTGGCTTCATCCTTAAATAGGGGCCACCTGATTCACACCTGTTTCTTCACAAAATTGATGACCTCAGTGATTGAATGCCACACTGCTATTTTTTTGAACACACCCCTTTCAACTAATTCAACTAATTGCCCAATTGCACAGCCTTAAGAGCTTAAATGCTGGGTCTTGTTTGTTTTCTGACAATCTACTGAACCTACTGGTAACTTGTTTGCCACGTAGCAATAAAAAAATATACGAAAAACCTTGATTATTCTGGTTAGTCACATTGTACTGCTATTATTTTGAACAATACTGTATATATATATATATATATATATATATATATATATATATATATATATATATATATATATATATATATATATATATATATATATATATACACATACATACACACACAGTACAGATCAAAAGTTTGGACACGCCTCATTCAAAGAGTTTTCTATATTTTCATGACTATGAAAATTGTAGATTCACACTGAAGGCATCAAAATACATACACATATACACATATATATATATATATATATATATATATATATATATATATATATATTAGTGCTGTCAAAATTAGCGCGTTAACGCATTCGATTAATTTGAAATATTTAACGCGTTAAAAAAAAAAAAACGCAATTAACGCGGTTGCAGTTTTTTTTTATTTCCAGTTGTGGCCTATGTGTGTTCAACGTGCAAAGAAATATGGATAAGACCAAGGAAGGACTTTTAGACGGAAAGTTTCAGTATAAAACTCTGCCGGATTACTCTTCATTCAGTCTGCCACAAGAAACAGCAACATTAAAATCATGAACTCAAATGTCATTGTTTAAAAAAAAAAAAAAAACAATGACTGTAACAGTGCGTAAATCAGACCTTTCTGTAACGCTAACGTTAATAAGCTTAAACGAAATAACGAAATAATTGTGTAGCGGAGTATTTTTTGTACACAGTGCCGCGAACTGTCAATCTCTCCTGTGCGCGTGCATCACTGTCCTCCTCAGCTGCAGCAACTTGCGCTCTCTCTCTTCATCAAGCTTTAAAACAAAAAGGGGACAAAAAGATCATTTTGTCTTTGTGCATAGGATATAGATTAATTAGATAAATGAATATCTAAATTTGTGCCTTGCCGTCTAAGGTATTTTTTTAGAACTTAGAAAAAAGATGCTGCAGCCAATGAGCAGCCAGCGGGGGCTGCAGGACGACTCAACCTCCGCAGACTGTTTTTAATGTTTATCAGACAATAAATACTCAAGATTTTGCTTTAGTATAACTCACAACGAGTTTCACACACCTTCTCTGGCCACGTTGAGTTGTTGACACTTAACAGTGGGAAAAGCGACACATGCGCTATTCACTTGTATAACTTAAGGGTGAATGGGTAATGTAGTTTCTGCTCTGGGTGGGATGAATTAGGAAGCTTGCATTGTGAAGGGCGCTCTGAAAATCGGCAGTGCAGGTAAAAGATTAAAACCTCTATTAAAACAGATGTCCAAATGAGCGTACCGGTACGATACAAGCACGTTCTGGGCGCACGGAGAGGTGGCGGTACGCTCAAGAGCTATATTTGGAAGTGGCGGTACTGAGTACTGGTGCTTACTGGCCCACTTAAAGCACTGGCAATGACTATACTTTGGAATTTTTTTGCAGTCCACTTAGAATTCAACATGGAAATCATTTTTGTTTTTTATTGGCATTGATTGTTTTGAAATTCAAATGGTACTTACATGCCTGTGTTTTTATTTCTGTAATAAATATGGCTTTCAAGCCAACAGTTAATTTGGAGAATATTGATGGTTAATTGAAGGTATGTTGTTTACATGAGAAAATCTGTGTTACAAGTTAAACAAAAATTCCAATAAACAATCATATTTTGAATTTAAATAGTTTCTTTGTCTTGAGTTTACATTAATTATTTACATTTTACATTTACATATCCAAAAAGTTTCAGTCTTTTAATTGCGATTAATCGCGATTAATCGCGATTAATTTTAAAAAATTGTGCGATTAATTAGTTAATTTTTTTTAATCGATTGACAGCACTAATATATATACATATATACATTATATATATATATATATATATATATATATATATATATATATATATATATATATATATATATATATATATATATATATATATATATATATATATGAGTTTTGAATCATGATACGAGCCCTTATGTTTTTCTTGTATATAGAATTGTCACTGTAGTACTTATGAGTTCTGACACGTCACTGTACTTCAACTGACTAGCTTTCACAACTGTCTTAATAACTTTGGGCATGTAAAATCTTAAAAGTGACTCCCATGAGTGAATGTTGATCTAGAGTGAGGTAAATGTCAAATGAATTACAATATGACTGTTTACTCTGCGCTCGTATTGCAAAACATCAGACCTGTATCTGATTTAACATCACATATGGAAGTGGCACAAATCAGAATTGAAAAGATCAGATTCCATGGGGTTTGTGCTGCTCACACTGTCATGAGTAAAACAGTTTTTAGTCATGTGAGCAAAAAAAAAAAAAAAAATGGATTTGGGCCACATTTGCCTGCAGTGTGAACATAGTAGTGGTCATTGCCATGTGAAGATTCTGAGCCCACATGGAAAAGGTGTTATGTTCAGATGAGACTAAAATTTCCTCAATACCAAACGATATCTCTGGCAGAAATCCAGTACAGCTCAACATCCAAATAACAGCATTCCTCCAGTAAAGCATGGAGGTGCTGATCTCCTGTTATGGGGAGTTTCTCTGCAGAAGAGACTGGAGCACTTGTCAGGACAGAAGGAAACATGTATGGTGCAAAATACTGTCAAATTCTTAAAGAAAATCTGCTGCCCTCGGCCAGGAAGTTGTCAATGGAAAGAAGGTTACCTTCCACCATGATAATAGCCGAGTTTCCATCCAAAGTTGCACACAAAACATTTGCAAACAAGCACTGTTTCCATCCAACGAGTCAAAGAGAACAAGATCGTATATCTTGAGAACAAGATATGCATGTAGTCTTGATACTTGAATCTCTAACTTATAACTAACGATAACTAGAAATATATCCTTTGTATTGAAAGATAAATATATATGAGGTCTTATGAAATGAAATAATCAGTATGTGCAAGAAACGATCTGATCATCAGGTTCCTGAGAGGAGCAAGGAGGCTCAATCCGCCTCGCCCTCAGCAAGTCCCCTCTTGGGACCTCGCAGTGGTTCTATCGGCACTGCAGAGAGCTCCCTTCAAACCCTTGCTCTCAGTAAGTTTTTATCTTTGAAAACTGCGCTCCTGACGGCTTTGGCTTCGGTGAAGAGGGTCGGGGACCTGCAGGCATTTTCAGTTGACGAAGCGTGTCTAGAATTCGGGCCGGCTAACTCTCACGTTATCTTGAGACCCCAGCCTGGGTACGTGCCCAAAGTTCCCACCACTCCTTTTAGGGATCAGGTGGTGAACTTGCAAGCGTTGCCCCTGGAGGAGGCAGACCCAGCCCTGGCACTGCTCTGTCCAGTATGTGCGCTCCGCACCTACGTGGACAGAACTCGGTGCCTTAGGACCTCAGACCAGCTCTTTGTCTGTTACTGAGGCCAGCAGAAGGGAAAGGTTGTCTCCAAGCTGAGGTTATCCCACTGGATAGTGGATGCTACTGTCCTGGCTTATCAGGCTCGAGACCTGCCATGCCCCCTAGGGGTGAGAGCTCACTCAACTAGGAGCGTAGCCTCCTCCTGGGCGCTGGCGCATGGTGCCTCGCTAGCAGACATCTGTAGAGCTGCGGGCTGGGCGACACCTAACACATTTGCGAGATTTTATAATCTCCGTGTAGAGGCCGTGTCCTCCCGGGTACTCACCCCTTCGGGCCAGTAAGGACCTGCTTGGTGTCAATCAGCTTGCTGCGCCATTCCACTCCACGGACTGGATGCATGCGCTGTTCCCCTCAGGTGAGTTCCTCAGTCAGAACCCTGGGTTCCTCCAGCACTGTTGATGTCCAAAACTTGCGTACATGCCCCTTGTGTCGTGATTCCCCTTTCTGGGTAATCCCACGTGTGTATGTCCACAGTAAGTCTCTCCGCAGCATGTGTCTTTCCCTTGGCCAAGCCCTTTGCCAGCTCTGTCGTTGAAACTTCCACCCTGCGGTCTGGGTACCTCAGAGTTCTTATGCATCACCACCTTGGTAGATACCTGCCTTCTGTAAGTCCTCCCATGGGCAGGCAGTCTGCTAGCATATGTCCATCTGGAATATGCTACCCAGTGTATTCTGTGTGAGCTATAGGCCCTCACTCGTGCTGGCCTCCCGACAGGGTGCTATCACTCACACGGGTCACTGGAAGACAGCCATGTGGCGTTTTGTAATGGACCCCATTCGTAACGTTGAACGTAACCAACTGAAAGGGAACGTCTTGGTTACGTATGTAACCCTCGTTCCCTGAAGGAGGGAACAAAGACGTTACTTCCCCTTGCCACATCGCTGTTCCGCTGAACGGCCGGGTCACTGGCTCGGCTCCCCAGCGAAGACTTGAATGCGAGTTGCTCACGTTGCTCCTTATATACCCGCTCTGCGGGGCGGAGCTAGTGATGCAAATTCTGCAGACCAAGGTACTTTGTGTACCATTGGCTCGTTTTGTACCACTCGAAGGTGATTGGGCTGTCGGGCGAGATCCCATTCGTAACATCTCCGTTCCCTCCTTCAGGGAACGAGGGTTACATATGTAACTAAGACGTTATTCAACCAGAACTTCGTTTCAGACACCTGACAGTCACTCTGACCCGAAATGAGCCAAAATACCAGAGTATCTGATCTTATGATGCTGTTTTTTGCCGACTCATTCAACAGTCCTGTTCCTCCAGCAGTCACTGAAATAAGGAAACAGTTGGATTTGGACTGAACACCGATGAGATCCTGATATGCTCATGCGTGAACCCAGCACTTGAATGAAGGGGTAAAATGAAAGAATATTAAAAAAAATAAAATTTAAAAATAACAAAACAAATAATGCTCTTAGTAATGTTATACTTATAATGTTTTTTTCAAAGACTGATCATTTCCCTGAAGACCCATGTGTTTTAATTTTGTTTCCCTGATATGCTTATTTTTCACTCTCAGAATAATGGTAGCCTTTCACTTGCATCTTCAATCACCAATGAACCACTGTTACTGTTCTACTGTAGAAAAAAAAAGGCATCTATATATTGGATGGATGAGTAAATTTACAGCAAATTGATATTGTATAAAGTATTTATGACTCTCAGAAAGTCTATGGCTCAAGCTCTGCTCTTTAGTCAGTACCTTCTTTGGGTCTGAGTCTGAATCGTTTGTTTGACTCGTTGTGAAGTTTTGATTCTTCATGTGATCCATGTCTTGACTTTTAGCACCTACTGCACTCAAGTCCTGATTTCCACATAAAAACAAACAAACAAAACATCCTTAAATACATAAGAAGAATATTCTCTAATATCAATAAAATTAATAACTGCGTTATGTAAAAGCATGTATGGAGCTAATCTGCTCCTTATTTTAGAATATAAACGCAGGTAAATAAATCAATCAGTATAATTCACTCACACCGGTAGTTGACAACTGTGTACGACACTGAAGGCAATACATATCAATATTCACTATCGACTGTTATACCAATTATGGGCAGTGAACTGTCCCCATGGCTAAAATATTATTATTTTGAGAACATCATTGCACAGTAACTGGTACTCACCTGATCATTACATTGTATTATCTGAGCAGGTGAGATCTGTTGAATTAAGAAGAATGTTCTATATATTAATACAAGTACAATAAATAATAGCCATAGTAATTTGTTCTAACTGACTGTCTCAGATTGAGGGGGGATGGCGTCCCATGGTTGAAAAAAAAAAAAAAAAGAAGCATCCACTTAGTAAAACCACCATCCCCACTTACCGTGCCCTTTAGATTAATAATGTGTAATATGTAAAACTTATTATGCTAATGTAATGTTAAAATTCTCATCTTATGTTAATTCAGAAAAGTACATAGTTTGTTCAATAATTATGAACATGGTCTTGCTGCCACCTACTGGTGGTTTTAATATCATCAATATTTATCGATGACAAGCCTAAACCAGAAAAGGTGCCAGCACTACAATCACAAAAACTCTTTTAGCAAAATACTGACTAATATTCCTACATTTCAGGCACCACATGGAACAAATCTTATAAATAATAGTTCATTTAAAGGGGTCCTATTATGCTTTTTCAATTTTAGTTAGTCTGTAATGTTGCTTTTTGAGCATAAAACGGAGCTACAAAGTTACAAAGCTCAAAATCCACTTCCACTTCCACTTGCGGGCAGCTGTTTGAGTCTCGGTGCTGGAGTTGTAGTTGGGAGGGAGTGAATTAACAGCACTCTCCTCCACCCTCAATACCCATGCCTGAATTGCCCTTGAGCAAGGCACTGAACCCCCAGTTGCTCCCTGGACACTGGATCTATAGCTGCCCACAGCTCCGGACGTGTGTTCATGGTGTGTTCACTTCTCACTGCTGTGTGTGTGCACTTGGATGGGTTAAATGCAGAGCACCAATTCTGAGTATGGGTTACCATACTTGGCAAATGTCATGACTTTTTTTTCACTTTGTGATTGCAAACAAGCTGTTTCGAAAGTGAATCCCACATTTAAAGGATGGATGCGGAATATATGTCACTCCCGAAACTGTGCTGCATGTACAGGCTATGTCGCCGCTGGTCCTGTTAGCAGCATGTAAAACAAAAGTTTCATTCAAATTCAGATTTGATTATAGCCTAGAAAGCAAGACAATATTACTTTCCTAAAATCACTAAAAAGCTGCCACTCACTTCAATTTATCGCAGTCTCACAATATTCCGTTATAATCAATGAAGTTCTCTAAACATGGGTACATATGATACCTTATTTATTGTGTCTTTGTGTAAATTCTGACTGTCTCATGCTTTTTTATATACGTCCATTTATACATTTCTTTATTAATATCTTCATATATTATCATATCTTATATTAACCATTTACACACAAGAGCATTATCCGACTCAGCTCCTCCTGACCACAGATGCAGGTTTACAAGACACTTTCTCCTGTATTTTTCGGTAAATTTCTTGTCTTTCCCTCCTTATGAACAACACAATTTCTTACACAATAAAATCTCCTTGTGGTTTCTTGGTTTGAGCATCAGTGAACAACACAAAACATATGCATTTCTAGCTTCTGCTAGCTAGTCCTATATAGAAAAACCACTCCCTGCCCTCCAGCTGCTTATCGCGCCACAGCAATGAATGCATGTGCAAATAACCAATGGGAGCCAAGTAACTATAACAAAACTCTCTGTAATACTACTAAAGTAAACAAACTAATATAAGATCATTGATATTGTATAAAGTATTTATGACTCTCAGAAAGTGTATGGCTCAAGCTCTGCTCTTTAGTCAGTACCTTCTTTGGGTCTGAGTCTGAATCGTTTGTTTGACTCGTTGTGAAGTTTTGATTCTTCATGTGATCCATGTCTTGACTTTTAGCACCTGCTGCACTCAAGTCCTGATTTCCACATAAAAACAAACAATACATAAGAAGAATATTCTCTAATATCAATAAAATTAATAACTGCGTTATGTAAAAGCAAGTAACTGAGCAACATGTTGAGACACCTGTTAATCACGGAGCTAATCTGCTCCTTATTTTAGAATATAAACGCAGGTAAATAAATCTGTCAGTATAATTCACTCACACCGGTAGTTGACAACTGTATTACACTGAAGGCAATACATATCAATATTCACTATCGACTGTTATATCAATTATGGGCAGTGAACTGTTCCCATGGCTAAAATATTATTATTCTGAGAACATCATTATAAAAACGTCTTGATGAATATATTATTTGCATACATTATTTTGTTTAATTAATCATTATTTCTCATTATCGTTCTAGATAAGACCTATTAAATATCCTTTTAGTGGCCCCTGCCACCAATAAATAAATAAACAAATAAAACAAACCTCTGACAATTATAAAAACAGTTAATAAAACCTTTTTAGATGATTAGATGAAACTCCAGCTTTTTCGTCTTTTTTAGGATAACAGGTAAATAAATTGTTTATCAGTGATTTTAGTCGTAATTATAGAAAACAAAAGTGGGAACATAATTAAACATAATCCAGCTAAGCTCTGCCTCTGTGATGCAATTCAAAAGTAGCTATGTGTTGTAAATGAACAAATGTAGAATATTTACCTTATCATTATCATGTCCTGTGCTGAGAGGTTGATGAGTGATTACATGTCCAACGATACGCTGAGAGAATGAGAATATATGAGAATAGAGTGGAATTACAATTAATATCTTTTTCTTTTCTTTTTTATAACTTTTTCATACATATTTCATTTAATACAATTTCCCCGCAAAGACATTTTACTAAAATATGAGTTTGAGATGATAAACTGTATATTTGGGTATGTAACTGGTCCTCACCTGAACATGAAAAAACTGTCTGCTTTGCATCATCTGATCAGTTAGGGCCTGCTGAATATAAATAATTGCCATTGCAATTAATATGTCAGTTAATTTAGTCTGATTGGATTGTTTTCACTTACACCAGTGCACACTAAAACACATTATTTCAGAGCGATAAACATGATAATCAGAACCAAAACAGATGTTTTCAGCAGGTCTGAGCTGTAATGGTACAGCTCTATTCTGGAAAATGGGGCGGGGAGAAGAAGCTCATTTGCATTTAAAGAGACCGGTATGATAAACAGCAAGTTTCTGCTTCCATTCAAAATACTCATTTTCAAAATGATATAATAAATAATCTGTGGGGTATTTTGCAATGAAACTTTACAGACACCACAGACTTATATTACATATTGTAAAAAGGGGGCATTATATGCCACCTTTAAAATGCAGTGCATTTCATATTTAATTTAATTATCTGTAGTTGGAGACACTTACACCATCTAACAGTAGTTTGTAACTTTATTGTGCTTTGTGAATTGGTGGCTAATTTGTATAAATTCATACAATATTGTTATATATTGCAATATAAATGAATGAATGAGTTTAGGGGAGGAGCTTCATTCTTTTTAAAAAAATCATGCAATAAAAGACATAAAAATTTCATTTTTCTATCAAAGACATAAAAATTGCTAACTCATAAAATAGTTTATTTTTCTCATGATACTGGGTCAGACTGACAGATAACACACACACACACACACACACTTGATGTGACTCACCTGAGTATCAGAACCCTGACTTACATCCTCCATATCTTGATCAACACTGCCTGACACATTGGTGGATTGTGGATTTCCCTAATATTATTATCAACAAAAACAATAATAAATAATGGGCATGGTCATTTATTTTGCACTTGCCACAAACCAACAAACAATCATTCTCAGTAAATCTTAAATGCATTTTGCTATTAATGGCAGCTGACCAAGAAAAATTACCAATACCAATCATACCTAGATTAATATGTTGCTTTTTAATTGACATGTTTACAAACTGATTATTTTCCACTCTTTTTTTTTTTTTTTTTTGGTAACCACTTGATTACCATTTTTTATTATTCACCTTTAGTACATTAACCCTTTAAGCCCCTATGGCATTTTTGCCTCCCTGAAATACACAAAAATAATGACTCATAACTCCAAAAGTATAACAAGAAGAGTCAATTGGTATTTATCGTTTGATAGAAAACATTCTGTAGTTTTAGTTTCCCCCACATTTTAACTGTATCCGTTTCGAATTTTGTGGTGAGATCATAAAGTATCCAAAACTTACATAATTTTGGAACAAAAGAGGATTTATTGTTTAGCCCTTGACACCCTGAACTCATTTTAAAAACTCTTGTTTTCTGAGCGACATGCACTAAAGTAAAGACTCACAGCTCCAAACCCATACCAAAAGGTATGTACTGTTTAACAGAAATCTTTCGGTATTTAAAAAATACCTTCAATTCAGATGCATCTCTGAAGCACTTTTCACAATGGTATTTATAATCTTATAATGTTAAACAAATACATTTATAATCTCTTCTAATGTCACTGTACGTAGTTCCAGAAATAAAAATGAAAAGCCACAGTATAGGTGTTTGTTTATTGCTCTGGCTGTCCCACTGCCTTTGTATCTTATTGAACTGAACTGAATAGAAGATTTAAGAAGGCCAAACCTTAGTTTTAATATATTTACTTTGACACTTTATTTGTGATGAAAATGTCTTTATAATAGCATATTTTGCTTTGTGAATAACATTAGTGTAACTAATTTTGATATACTCTGTTTCGCCAGGTATATTATCAACTGTCAAGAGTTTTTGACCTAAACTTTTACATGTATATACCCTGTGACTCACATGTCCATCAATTTCCATTGCTTCATACGCTTGCTGAGACATGACTGTGGTGAAAACCTCCAAACACCAGCTGAAAGAAAACATTAGGTTTGATTAAGATCTTAGGCTATAATGAATAAATATGCTAGTACAACTGAGAGTTTTAAGTTTGCAAACAAATGCTCCAAACAGTTAAGTGATGTTTAAGTGTGCTCCAAAATGTTTAAAGGTTCAAATGCCAAAGACTGCATTTTAAATAACTTTGAAATTGAAAACTTTTTCTTAAAAAATGTTTTCTTAAAGCCACAAAATAATAATAATAATAATAATAATAATAATACCCAGCGAGCCCCAGACAGACAGCATACCTTTTAAAAATGAACACTGAAGTGTAGATGTTGAATCATAAAGTTTTCAATTACTCGATCTGTCTGCATTTTATACTTTATGTAGTTCTTCCTGTAGCTAGGCCTATTCTCTCTTAAAGACTGAAGTGACTGAGGAGAAATGCGTTTGGTTTCATTTTCGTTTCGTACAAAACACATACACCGTTTAAAGATTTTATTTAATGTTCATCGGTCTTGAAGATGAATGTCTGTCTTCACACATACTGGTTCACATTTCGCGTATTCTTTGGACTGCAGACTTAAATGTTTGTTCAGAATGACGGTCCATAGATTGACAGCGCAGTTCCTGACTTTAGCTGTCGAAAATAACTTTTACCTCCATAGCCTACCTTGTTTATGTCGACATTAATATCGCTACATTAAAGAGGCAACTAAAAGGACAAATCTTGCCCTTAATCGTGTACTTACCGAGAAGCGAGAGCTGTGTGAAGTGTGAGCTGTCGAGTTCTGTTCTGCTCGATTCAGCCTGATCGACTGGTTTTGAGTCGAAGGAAACGAAAGCGAAAGTTACTGGACGACAAGAGACAGCATGTCAACAATTCAATATACTGTGTTAAAAAGACGATTCATTTTGCATCTGTGTAGACTAATACATTTGCTGTAGCTTATTTTTATTTTATATTTTTCTCGTGCATTAACATTTAGCCTGCGTGTCACGTGTACAGAACATAGCATAGCAGCAGACATATAAAGATAACACAAGTCACGTGTTCATTTAAACACTGTCGTTCTTCATTAACGTGCTGTGAGTAATTAGGGTAACGATCTCCTCACTACCATTGTGTTAAAAAATTACTTAATTTGTATCAAAGCTGAACGAAGGTCTCATGGGGTTGGAATGAAATGAGGGTGAGTTATTAATTATATTGGGTGAACTAACCCTGTAAAGTCTTCACAGGTGATCATCCACAATCATGATTGGTACTTTAATTATCAATTATCAAAAGTTAAGAGTAAATATTTCTGTTTCAAATAAGTGCTGTAACTTAAAAAAAAAAAACAAAAAAAAAAAATATTCATCAGGGCAGCTCAACTGTTTTTAGCAGAAATTAATTACATTTTAAAATATATATTAAAACGGAAAACTTCAATACGTTCACAATACGTTATTAGTGTTTTACTTTATTATTTATCAAATACATGTAGCTGCGGTGGGCAGAAGAGACTTTCAAAAACATAAAAAATTATAATTCATACCAATCCCAAATTTATGAGATAGTGGTGTATGTAATAATGGTTCATAGCACCTTAGCATAGGCCATCAGCATGGAAGAATCCAGGAACAACACGAGCAATTTGTCACAGAGAAGACGATATTTAGTCTGTAGTTTCAGGTTTATTAGAAGGAAACAAGCTAGAGCCGAGGTAAAATGCAGGGAAAAAATATATATATACTCCTGAATACAAGAAAAAAAAAAAAAAAAGATTTGTGAATTTAGCATTTTTTTCATGCCATTACATTGTTTAGAGCATAATATATATATATATATATATATATATATATATATATATATATAATTATATTTTATTCATGATATGCTATGCAAAAATAAAAATAAATAAAAATGCAAAAACAGTGTTTTTTTTAATCACCAACCAATTTTTATTTATTCATTACTTTCTTTAATATACCAAACTTTTTCTATAAGGATGATTTTCAACTATGTAATGAAAGATATAACAAAATAATTTAATATACCATTTTGATTTATGCAATATGTGTGTAAAATGGCCATTAAAAGGTTTTCCCATTATATACAATGTATACTCTGTATCTAATTTGCATATTAATGTGTTTGGGGGCTATGTAATGCAAATAATAATAATAATAATCATCATCATCATCATAGTTTCTTAAGATAACAGAATTTATGTTTTTAGGTTTAAGTTAAGTGTCACTTATGTTTGGATGTCAAAACCTTAAAATAACTGTAATTAAATAATATATAGAGATAATTTATCATTAGAAAATAACAGATGCATGGTGGTATGGTTAATATATATTTTGAAAATGATTATGAAGTTGTTTAATGAGCTTTCTCAGCTCGCCTGTGTTTCATACTTCTCTGTCATTAGCTCCCTTCAGAAAAAGAGAAATATTGGAGCTTCCTCTTTGTTGCCTCTGAATTTATAATCCACGAATGCAATCTACTTTTTACATTGGGATTATTTATGATTCATATTTCGCAAACACTCAGGAAAGGAAACAACATGTTGAATTTATTCTGTCTGTTAAAACATTTTGGCTTGGACTATTATGGGGAAGCACATGACTAATGAAGAATTTCAACAGCAACTTTTCCTCATTCTCTAGCTGAGAAAATACCCAGAAGGTAGAAACATATTGTAAGGGTTTTATATAGCAGGACATGTCAACTATTTGCATTGACATTGCATAGATGCATTACAACTACATTAGAATGTGTTCTTCCGATGATACAGAGAATTCATTTTACAAACAATAAATACATTTTTAAAAAGACTGTATGAGTTTTAATATTCACTACAATGTCATGATATCATGTGATTAGTCAATTTCATCTGTTGCATTTCATTTGTATTATTTAAAAGGTAATGTACCATAATTTATCTTTATGTATTTCTTTTCATTTTAAGTATAAATATTATTGTAGTTCTCAAAATGAGATAAAGACTCTATGAGCTGTTTAACTAGAAGACTTAATGTTAGTCATGTGGTCATCAACAGCTAGCATACACTTGTTAAAAAACAAATTTTACATTGCCAGAATAAAGTAATGATCCATTCTGACTAATTCTCCAGTTCATGGTACAGGATTAGAGGCACAAGACATAGATATTACAGGTCATTGTCTATCAAACATATTTTGTTTTTGTAAAATAAAGGAAATCGTTCTGTTGATCTCCTCTATTTTGTTATAATTTTGTTGGTATCCGAATAGACCATTTAACATTAAAATCACACACATCCAACCTTATTAAGAGTAATTTCATAAATTAGTTTAAGTTAGTTCTGCAAGAGAAAATACTGTACCGTGAAAAATAGCACTCAGACTTATGTAAAGGTGGTTAGAGAGGTTTTACGAAGAAATACTTACTGCTCAACACACTCCTGACTACAGAGAGCTGCTGAGATCAGCTGCTGAGGTCTTTTGATCTTTGGACATTTAAATTGTTGTTGTCATAAAAACATGTTGCAATGCACCAGCAATAACATATATTACAATAACTAGGTGGTGAAATAATGTACATAGACTTCAGAGTACAGCCAGAAATGAATACAGAAATGCTCAGCTGAATGTTTAAAGGTTTAAAGTAGTTTAACAATTGTACTTTACTATTATTTGGTAATTTGTATTTTACTCAGGTAAACTGACATCATCCTTGTCACATGCTTACATTCATAGTAAGCTAGCGGCTAGCAGTTACTTTATACACAATTAGGTCAAGGCTTGTGCCTCAGCAATTAAGAGATCTTCTACTGAGCTGAAATACAAGTTGTGTGATGTCTCCTCAGACATCCAGACACAGAGTCATCTTAATTTAGAATTTCAGAAACTTGAGTCTCAAAGCTTCTTTATTAATGTACTTAAGCACAAATGTGCTTTCAGTCCAGAAAAGAGAATCATGAAATTGTAAGATGTTCATTGGGATACAACACCATAATCACTGGGGTCCGAAAAGTGATGCAATCCAGCAAAAATCACTCTTTTATACCCTTCAGGCTTTAAACACATTTTGAGCTCAAACATCTCCAAGATCATAGGAATAACAGTGTCCAATCAAGTTTTTCTACAACATAGATGCTGAAGTATTATCTTAGCAGATAGAATTACAGGAGACGAGAATCCAAGAGCGTTGTGCAGAGAACTAACTCCAGCATGAATCATATGAGAAGACTGAGAACGTTACAGTAAGTCTGGAACTTAAAAAAGTTGTTCACAGATGTACAGTTGTCTACAACATTTTTGAATGTTTAAAATTCAATGTTCAGTTAATACACACTAATTGTTTCCTTGGTTTCTCATGATTTAAACACTTTGGCACAACATCTGGATGACAAATGCAATCAACATTAATTTACTTTTTATATTATTTATATTATATTACTGTGATTGAGGATTGTAAGTGTTGTTCATATGTTGTATTGTGTGTTGTAATCACAAAGATGTTTACATCACAAGACTATTTTGGTAAGCAACAATTGTATTTGCTTGAGGAATTTATGCTGGTCAGACAAAGACTGATCATTAGGAAGAATGCAACAAAGTTTATTCAGTAATTTTTATTCACTTATTTTATCACTTTATTCTCATGCTTTCTACTCATTATGTATCTGCATCTATTGTGTGTATATTTATGTATAAGAGTTAAGATGCCAAGGTGTTAAATGCTTTGACCTGGAATTACCTGGAAGGGGTGAGTGGAACCCTCCAACCAGTTACTCCATTCTTCAATGGCCGCCTTCATAGCCAGTAGTTCCTTGTTTCCGACATCATAATTATGCTCAGCGTCCATGAGTTTTCTTGAAAAGTAAGCACAAGGGAAAAGCTTGCCTGGTAGTCCGTGGCATCAACCTCCAGCATGAATGGCAAGTTGGGGTCAGGGTGTTTTAAGGTGGGTGCAGTGGTAAAGCTGTACTTGAGGTTAGAGAATGCTTGTATAGCTCCGTCAGTCCATTTCAACTTTGATGGTTTGTCTTTTAATAGTGTCATCAGAGGTGCTGCTGTGATGCTGTAGTTCCTTATGAATCGTCGGTAGAAACTGGCAAATCCCAGAAAGTGTTGAAGCTCCATGAGTGTGGTGGGTTTTGCCATTCGGTGACTGCCGTGATCTAGGATTTGTCCATTTCCACACCCTGATGGCTGACGTTGTAGCCTGGGAAAGATGTTCGTTAAACATGGAATTCACATTTCTCTGCCTTGACACAGAGTTGATTCTCTAACAGCCTGGTAAGTACTGTTCTGAAATGACCCTTGTGTTCCTCTTCAGACTTGGAATAGATCAAGATATCATCAATATAGGACACCACAAATTTGTTCAAGAGGTCTATGAAAATTATATTCATGAAGGACTGGAATACCGGCATCACCTGGTATTCATAGTGCCCCCTAGTGGTCAGAAATGCAGTCTTCCATTCATCATCCTCCTTGATTCTAATGAGGTTATAGGCACTTCTAAAATCGAATTTAGTGTAAATCTTGTTCAAGAGTTGTTCAAGTGCTGCAGGGACTAGTGGTAGTGGATAACGAAACTTGACAGTGACATTGTTAAAACCTCGGTAATCGATGCATGGGCGTAGTCCTCCATCCTTTTTCTCCACAAAGGAAAATCCTACTGCAGCTGGGGAAGTGGATGGACAGATGAACCCAGAGCTGAGAGCTTCCTCGATGTATGCTTCCATAGCTTGACTTTCAGGACATGACAGTGGATACACTTTACTTTGGGGTGGCATGGCGGTTGGTAACAGATCAATGGCACAATTCCAAGGACAATGAGGTGGCCGTTGAATGGCTTTGGTTTTGCTGAATACCTCTTGAAGGTCCTGATAATGGGATGGTGTGGTGACGGGCATAAAAAGAACGTTATTCAGACTTTGAAAAACTTGGAAGAATTGTGACCAATGTTTAATCTCACCTCTCTGCCAGGAGATGGCTGGGTCGTGAACAGATAACCAGGGATATCAAAGGATGAATTCATGGCATTGAGAGTCAATGACATAGAACGTGATAGTTTCTCTGTGAAATAGGCTTACTTGCATCTTCATGGGTTGGGTTTGTTGAGTTATGCCACTTCCAATGGGTTTTTTTGTTCACAGCGTTCACCTAGATAAAGGGATCGCATGGTAGTATGGGGATGTTGAACGTTGTAACGAGGCCTTGATGAATGAGGTTTAATGCTGAGCTAGAGTCAATCAGTGCTGTGAATTCAAACAAGTCGTTTTCAGTAGTCATCTTGACAATGGTAGTGAGAGATTTAGCATTGGAAATGGAGATGTGATCAACACTCACCCGGCTGTTGTAAGCGAAGTCTCTCCGGGCCTTGAGTGGTAACATTGCGTTGCGGTGGCCTGCACTACCGCAGTAGAAACATAAGTTCTGCGTGACTCGTCTTGATCTCTCTTCAGATGACAGCTGTTTAACTCCTAGTTGCATGGGCTCGGGACTGGCATGATCATTGACGTGGCTTGATTCAGACATCTGTGTAACTTGAGGGATATGCATGATGCCTGTTGACTTGCTTTGAGGGCAGTGAGTATGGATGAGATTATCGATCTTGATAGACAATGTGACATAATCAGAAAAGGAATGATCCTCACCCTTACAAGTGAGCTCTGCCTGTAACTCCATACTCAACCTGCGATGAAACGTGGCCTTGAGTGACACGTCGTTCCAACCACTCTGAGCAGCAATTGTCCTAAACTCGATAGCATGTTCAGCGGCCAATTTGCGGACTTGAGTTAGTTGCATCAAACGAGCTGCCTGGTATTCAAACACATCTCTGAGTTGTTGTACGAAATATGGATAGGATGTTTGAAACAGACGGTCAGTTTCCCAAACTGCTGCGGCCCACTCGATCGCTTTGCCCATTAGCAATGAGATGATGAAAGCACACATCTTATCATCAGAGTCAAAGCTACTCCCTTGATGCATGAAAAAGATCTCAACTTGGCGAATGAAACATTTACATTGCTCAGCAGAACTGTTGAATTTGTCAGGAAGTGCAAAATTTACATTTGTGGGCATAGATGGTGGCAGCGATCGTAGATACTGAGTGAGATCATGGTACTCCTTGATAACGTCACTCTGATAAGCAAACGCGGCCTGTAGATTTGTTACTTCTGCTGGATTCTTCGGTGGCGAAGTATTATGTAAAGATGCGGAGGCGGCGTTAGAATAAATGTGCAGTGCTTTAGTGAAATCCACAGCAGACAAATCCAAAACATTAGGCAGAGAATCATAAACGTTAGGCAAGCAGGGGTACATACACATATTGGCAGTCCAATCCAAGCAACAAGACAGTGGGCAATACAAAAGGCAGAAACAGGGTAACCAGGCAAAGATCATACACAAGTAGGCAAACTATGGCAATGGGAATAACGCTCGGTAAGGCAGACAGGCTGGCAATACTTCGCAAAGTCATAGTGGCTAAAGCCACGCTTAAATGTCCACCAAACAGGAAATGACAGGTGAAACAGTAGGCAGAAGTCAGTACTCGGGCGAGAGCTCCCTCTGCTGGCGTGGCATTACAAAATGGGACACCATACCAGCCATTCAGTCCAACTGAGGTTTAAATACTGGTGAACTTCTTATTGCTCTCCTCTGAACTATTGGACATAAGTTAACAGTTCGCCTATGGAAGTATCCGTGTTTATATTTATAAAAGGGGACAGATGCCCAGTTTGCGTGAGGCAAGAGAAAGGGAAATATTGCTGTACAGTACAACATAAAGCGGGACAGGTGGTTACTCTATTCGCGCCAGTTATTCAGCCAATAAAGTGTAGGTCAATGTACTTCGAAATTGTGTCTAGTACTATATAAATTACAAAGGTTTAATTGGCATCTTTATTTCAAACGACCCGACCGACCGTGACCCAAATATCATTAAAAATGGATGACTCGTAACCACGGGTTTCCACGGGTGACCGCAGGCACCCGCTCATTTTGGATCAACTCGCGCACCACTGGCTTGTACCCTGGCTGGTTTAGCTCCATGTAGCTTTCATAAAAATAGAGAACGTCAGCGCTACGGATCATTTCAGAAAGGTATCAGCTATAACACCGGCAATAAACATATTTTTAAATAAGTTGTGCTCAAAACTCACTTTAAGTCAGAGGCCAGTGTTTGCAGTAACTTGATCCGATGTGAATTATAATCACCATATAAGGCAGAAATATTTATAAGCGATCCAAAAGACTGTGCACGCTAAACATTAACATTACCATAGTAAACATGTTAAATATGACCACTTGAGAAATCAGATGTCAGCTTCTTATTCTCAATCGTGTAATTATTTAGTAACTTATATGATCTGTCATAAGTCTTGTCTCGAGATTTTGGCTTCATGTAGCCTATCATAAAAATATAATAATGTTTTTTGTTTCGGGAGCTTTTATAAAAATAGAGAGATTATCATTCATTCTAAATGTGACATATAGGCCACTGTGACAACAAATAAACAGAAAAAGACTGGACTGAATAAGCATGCTATTTTCATAAGCGTTCAAAATAAATAAATTAAATTTGATATAAATTTTTTTGAGTCCTGATGAATTAATTCATTATGATCAATGTATCATGTATTCTATAGTAAAACGTGGATGCTTTTGAATTTAAATATTGAACAAAGCATGCAAACAAACGACTGCTTTTATCATGTTCGTTTTGTGATTGCGCTAGTTCCAGTGACTTATTTCTTAGTTTTCTGATAACTTCTCTTTGTTGGTGTAATGATGGGGTTGCATGACGTTGTTCTGAGAGGCGTGTAAAGGGCTTGTTTTAGTGAAGTGCAGAGGAGCTTCAGGCCTACTGTGGAAACGCTGCGCTATTCTGACCTCGGTGCTACTGGCCCAGGGCTATGAGCTCCACCCGGCCTGTTTTAAGCCATGGCTCGCAGTGGCCCAACAGTGGAAATGCGGCTAATTGGTCACTAGTCCTGAGGTATCTGCACCAGAGCCAGTTTACAACCTGGCCACCATGCCATGTTTTTGGTCATCATGAACGATGCACTTAAAGCTAGTAAGGCAGTGCCCAGGGAAACATGACTGATGTTGTGTGGGGGACCAACCGCTGATGCTCTGTAGCTCTTGTTACTCTGCCTGTTTTTGGATTACCCTTTGGCCTGTGATTTTGCCATGTTGTTATTATCTGAACTGCTTACCTGAGTATATGGACTTTGAATTGTTGATTACCCCTTCATTAAATATACTATTTGGATCCTCAACCTTCGTGTGACAAAGCAGTTTATGACAGAATGCCTGCTAAAGCAACCTAAGCTACAGTTCTGCTCATAAAATTCCAATTCATTGCAGACCATGCACAATTAATAGTTAATAAAATTAAGGGAAATTAAGGATTCATAAAAATTGTATGCTATTTTAATTTAGTAGTCTTGAATAAGGCTAAATAATAAAAGTTTATAAAATAATGAAATTCATATATACAAATTCATATACCCTTAAATCTTAATTTCCTGTCACTATCTGGGGAGATACATGACTGTTTTTATGTTTTGTGATAGTTGTTTATAAGTCCCTTCTTTGTCCTGAGTGGAAAACTGCCCGCTGTTCTTAAGGAAACTCCAGCTCCTGCACACTGCTCCTGCATTTTTGACCCCTTTCCAACAATGACTTTAGAGAATTTTGAGATCCATCTTTTCACACTAAGGGCAACTGAGGGACTCAAACACAATTATTACAAAAGATGAAAACGTTTAGTAATGCTCAAGAAGGAAACACAATGCATTAAGAGCAGAGGGTGTTTTTTTTTTACGATCACACACACATCTATATATATTATTGGTGTATGGTGATAGAAAATACAGTTTGGCCTGTATATAAATCAAGATGTCTATGGGGGCTCCTTACAAGAATAGTGAACCAGCGTGTGTGTGTTTTTTTATTTTTTATTAATCAGAATGGTAAAAAAAAACTTTGTGTGTGTTTGTTAACACGACTAATGCCACAACACACACACAAAGTTTTTTTTACCATTCTGATTAATTAAAAAAGAAAAAAATTATAAAACATAAAATTGGAATTATCTGTAACATGATTGTTTACATTTATTGATTTATTTGTTATCATAAATTTCATTTCACAAGAAAAAAATTTAGAATAGGTACTACAATATGGTTTTGATCTCTGTGCAGTTAAAAACAATGCAATAAAAAGTTATATTTTTAAATGAATACATAAAATTTTACATATTCTTACCATCTGAATACCGCTGGGTATGTCGTAATATTTTTCAATAGTGTCACACTGTGGATATCTAGGGAGACTGAAACTATTCATTTTTCCATCTGGCTGGTTTCCCTCCAATTTTCCAAACACTTCCTTACACACAGGACAGATGGATCCCAGACTCTCCACTGACATGTTTATACAGTTCTGACAAAATTCATGCCCACATTTCAGTTTTGTCTTGTTGGTGAAGCTGTCCATACAAATAGCACACGTCTCCTCTTCAGCATGAGCACCTTTACTGTCATGTATAGAATCTGATTTCATCTTGCCCTCTAAAATTCACTCTCTCATCCCATTCTGCTCCACCCACTGCTCCTGGTCCATAATTAGGCATCTGTTTCCAGTTGATGTCTCTTGCATGAGGAATGTCACCTGCGTATCCAATCGATTTCTTCATTTTGTCATCAAACACATTCTTCTGAAGTGTCTTCTCAATATAAGAAATGGCAGGACCGAGATGTTCTGGCAGTCCAGCAAGCCTCCAGGGTTCATCTGCTGCCACAACACGATGCTGCTGCTGAAGTTTCTCTAATAGTGGTGCCACAATGGTAGCATCTGTAGGGTTTGTGAGTTTACAGCTGACAGTGGATGAGGCAAGTTTCTGGTAGAGTTGTGTTAGAGCTCTCAGGGCATGACTTTCCAGATTAATATGTTGAACTCCTTTAGATCGAGCCTGAACTTTAATTACATTTTTATGCAGTGTTTCTTCATTAAAAAACACTCCATACTTTGTTTTAAGTTGGGACAAATGTTCCTTACAGGAAAGATTCATCAGATCCCAATGAACCTTGCTCATCTCAAGTTGAGTTGGAAGTTCCTTTGTGTCCATCTCCAGTGAAAACCTTCTTTGTCGAGAAACGTTGTTATCTACATCCATTTCATTTGATTTATATTTGAATGGTTGTTCCACTCTTGTTGTCTCTCTTTTAATCATGTCGGTAATTTTATTCGGTCCAAAGAACTGGCCGTTACTGGCAGACATGGTCAACATCAACTTTGCCTCCTCAGACTGGATGGTACGAATCGCCTGCGTCGCAATATCTAAATTCATGTCATTATGATTAACGGCAGCCTCACTACAATTAACCACACAATCACTGACAAGTTTCTGAAAGTCCTCGGAGGCTTTGGAGACAGAATCACTGCTTGATCTCTCGGTGGATCTGAATGAGACTGACACTTCTGCCTGCATACTGACTCCATGTTGTTCCTCGAGTTTCTCTACCTCCTTTCTGTAAGCATGAAGAATGTACCAGAAATGATAGAGGGGAACAGTGAGTCCAGCTGAGGTCTCGGGGGTCCTTTTAAATGTTTGTGTGCTTTCAGCATCTTTTGAAGCTCTGTTAGCTGCAACAACATCCTCACTATCGTCTGTGTCTTCTGATACTGCTGAAGTCACAGGTCTGGTGCTGTTCACCTAAAAACATATGATGGGATTACATTTAAGAGTTTTTTCCCCCTGAAGATAACTGAATTAATACAAAATTATTGCTACTGGCCATAGATGAGTTTCCTACTACTGTACTGAGAGTCTGAACTGAAATAGTTGAACAGTTACTGGTTACTGGTTGAACAGTTTTCTTTAAGTTATGCTTATACTCTCAGCATTTGAAAGCTTAAAAACAGATGAATAAACTGATGAGATGATTGTGTCTTAATTCTAGATAAAGCAAACATGATACCTTTGATGATGGAGCTTTGTTCTCCTCCAGCAGGGTCTTTTGTACAGTCACAGGATGTGCTTCATCCAGATAAATCTGTGCAGTCACTTCCTTATCATCCTTAATATTTTTAAAGTGAAGAGATGCAGTTCTGTGACATTTTAAAACCTTTAGAGCTACAGGAAAGGAAAAAAAAGAGGGCATTTAGTACACAGCCGGTGTTTCTTTGCGTGACAGATGGAAATAGTGACCTTTTAAACACACTGGATCAAAGTGTGACACTCCACTTTAATACTTTACTCATTATTTCTAAAAATAATCTTCTCTTCTGTTTGTTAATACCCCAACACTGGTATTTGCTCTTCTGTATTAATATGTACAAATACTGTATGTATTTTAGCTATTTCAGATACTAGCATCCATGAGATTTAAATTGAAAAATGTATTGTATATATGATATTATCTCACCTGTTGATGGTGTAATCTGCACCTCCGCACAGGTTTGATCATCCATGAGTTTAACGCTGTGGACTGATGGTTTTCCTTCCAGTCTGGACACCCAGCTCTGAAGGGCTTTCTGTAGTCTTGCTCTCCATCTCTCTGGAAATGGTTCTGTCCAGTCCACTTTGATTTTAAATTTAGCAATATCCAGTGGTGCTGAGGGTTGTGGCATTTCATCACGGGCTGTGTAAATGTCCTGTTAGAGGAAAAACAGTTATGAATGCACACTCTGAATTTCCATGGTTGAAATTGCTTGTATTATTAGAGCATTTTATTTATTACTAGTCAATAGAGTTTGCAAAGTCACAAATGTTTGCTGATCGTAGTAATAAAGAAAATCAGACACAGAAGTAAATCCTCGGTATTTACAATACTGAGGGAGGGAATAATCTTGTGAGTCTGAACTCCAAACTTGTGTGAATGGTATGCTTATATCAGATAAACAACAGATATAAAGTCTGGGAGCAAAAATATGAAAAAACACATGTTTCAATTGACCAGTAAAATAGGTGTTTCATAAGTATCACAAATGTAAGTATTGTAATGAATCAATCCATTTTCATTTGAACTATTTGGCATTTATTAATTCATGAATATGTTATTACTGCTATTCAGGAAAGATAATGGTGCTCTATTTAATCTATTGCTCTAGTCTTTAGTCAGTACCTCCTCTGACAGCAGGTGTGGCTGATACAAGTTTAGATGCATCATGTCATCCAGAGATGGTCCAGCATCTTGACCCTCAGCGCCTGCTGTATACAAGTCCTAACATTCAAAAAAGAAAATTAGACAATGTCTTTAAAAAAAAATGTAACACTATATATTTCAACTAAGTATATCTGGATAAGATGTCCTTCATACTTTGTTTGTACTGTAGGATGTACTGTAAATACCACAGACTCCAGCCTATTGCAATTTTCTATTGTTTAACTCATGACACAAACAATAAATACAGTCAACTATATACTGTGGATGAGGTTTAGAGCGAGGAAAAACAAATCTTAGTTCCTACATTTACCCATTTGTTCTAATTGGTGCAAAATTATGTAAAATGCATACCTAAACATTGTTGCTTGTTTTGCACATCAAGTAAAGAAATGAATACAAACAGCTGAAAAAATAAGCTAATGTATCCTATTTTAATTGTAATACAGCAATAGCATTTTTTTTTCATTGATTGCCACAAACCAACCACTATTCTCAATATGTTACTATTTATTGGGAGCTAAAAAACAAATACTTACTAACTTACTAACAAATGGTGAATATGTTTACCTGCTCCAATAGTGTTCAACACTATTGACCACAACATTCTTTTGCATAGACTTGAACACTTTGTTGGCATCAGTGGAAGTGCATTAGCATGGTTTAAACAGTACTTATATGACCGCCATCAATTCGTAGCAGTGAATTAAGATGTATCATATCGATCACAAGTGCAGTATGGAGTACCTCAAGGCTCAGTACTAGGGCCGCTACTCTTCACGCTTTACATGTTACCCTTGGCAGATATCATCAGGAAACATGGTGTTATCTTTCACTGTTATGCTGATGATACTCAGCTCTATATTTCTTTGCAGCCCGGTGAAACATACAAAATTGAAAAACTAACGGAATGCATAGTTGATATAAAAAACTGGATGACGAGTAATTTTAATTATAGGTGAGAGGTGTTAATTATAGGACCTAAAAACTCTGCATGTAATAACCTAGAACACTGTCTAAGACTTGATGGCTGCTCTGTCAATTCTTCGTCATCAGTTAGGAACCTAGGTGTGCTATTTAATCGCAATCTTTCCTTAGAAACCATGTTTCTAGCATTTGTAAAACCATCTCAATCTCCATCTCAAAAATATATCTAAATTACGGCCTATGCTCTCATTGTTAAATGCAGAAATGTTATTCCATGCGTTTATGACCTCAATGTTAGGTTATTGTAATGCTTTATTGGGTGGTTGTTCTGCACGCTTTATAAACACACTCCAGTTCATCTAAAATGCAGCAGCAAGAGTTCTTACTAGAACCAGGAAGTATGACCATATTAGCCCGGTCCTGTCCACACTGCACTGGCTCCCTATCAAACATCGTATAGATGTTAAAATATTGCTTATTACTTATAAAGCCCTGAATGGTTTAGCACCTCAGTATTTGAATGAGCTCCTTTTACATTATAATCCTCCACGTCCGCTGTGTTCTCAAAACTCAGGCAATTTGATAATACCTGGAATATCAAAATCAACTGCGGGCGGCAGATCCTTTTCTTATTTAGTGCCTAAACTCTGGAATAACCTACCTAACATTGTGCGGGAGGCAGACACACTCTTGCAGTTTAAATCTAGATTAAAGACCCATCTCTTTAACCTGGCTTACACATAACACACTAATACACTTCTAATATCCAAATCTCTTAAAGGATTTTTAGGCTGCATTAATTAGGTAAACCGGAACTGGGAACACTTCACATAACACCCTAAGTACTTGCTACATCATTAGAAACTTCATCTACAGGGATATCGTTGACTTGATTGCAAATGAATGCACAGACACTATTTAAACTAAACAGAGATGACATAACTGAATTCAATGATGAACTGCCTTTAACTATCATTTTGCATTATTGAGACACTGTTTTCCTAATGAATGTTGTTCAGTGCTTTGACACAATGTATTTTGTTTAAAGCACTTTATAAATAAAGGTGACTTGACGTCTTGTGATTATGGTAGCATGTTACTTCAGGAAAATGACCTAGTTTATCATATTTATCTTGAGCACTCATCCGGTCAAAGGGCGTCTTTACAGTTTAGGATTTGCCTAGTCATAAAAACAGACCATTGACATTTTATATATATATATATATATATATGTAACCGGCAGAGTAGTCACTGTCTGGGTGAAGTTTGTCCCTCTCCAGCTATGTTAGCCCTCTGATGTAATGGTGCCCAGCTGGCTGCTGAGTGATTAACAATTCATTAGCAGCCAGGCTGGGTGTTATATAACAGTCTTCACTGTTTGGTTAAGAGAGATTCCCTGGTCTACAGTTTTGTTGTGTTTTGGATGTGTGGCTCGGCTCGGTGTTCATCTTCACAGCAGTTCAGTCAGTGTACTGTTTGAGTACATGAATTACTCCGGGATATTGGTTTGTTTGAACTCAGAGGGAGTATCAGCCACATTAAAAAAGTGAACAACTTAAGTAATTTGTGGATTAATGCGTATTAGAGATGCGAACCGTTTAAAACGATTCAGTTCGATTTGGTGAACTGAATGATTCGTTTGCGAACCGGATATCCAGACTGTTTTGATTTGAACTCTCTCACACAGACACGGAAGAGAAGACACTGCTGAATAAAGTCATAGTTTTTGCTATTTTTGGACCAAAATTTATTTTCGATGCTTCAAAATATTCAAATATTCAAAACTGACCCTCTGGTGTCACATGGACTACTTTGATGTTTTTCTTACCTTTCTGGACATGGACAGTAGAACGTAAACACAGTTTCAATGGAGGGACTGAGAGCTCTCGGACTAAATCTAAAATATCTTAAACTGTGTCCCGAAGATAAAAGGAGGTCTTACATGTTTGGAGCAGCATAGGGGTGAGTTATTAATGACACAATTTTCATTTTTGGGCGAACTAACCCTTTAAGATTCTGTCTAGTTGTATACTTTCATACATCTTGCTAGTGATTACGACCTCTTTGCCTTCCATCTTTTTCCAGAGTATTAAAGCAGCTGCTCATAGGAGAGGTTCCTGGGTCCATCTTCATGCACTGCACCTTGTATTGTAGTGGTAAACTGCACTTCACAATATTGCTTGAATCACTTGTTTGCAGTGGTTGTGTGTGTGTGTGTGTGTATGCTTTTGACTGTAGGAGTTTAGAGCACGGTTGGTGAACTTCACATCACAAATCATTCAAATCACAAATTCTCTATATATAAATGATTTACCCTATTGATTTAAAATAAATTGTGAGTAGCTGATCAATGTTGAGTGTGTGAGTGAAAGAGAGATTAATTATATACTCACACATTCGTCAATGTCCATTGCTTTGACGGTTTGTTCCTCAAAATGGCAACTGAAAGAAAACTTTAGCTTTAAGCAAATAATAGGGACGAGTCTTGTTTACTTCACGCGCGCACACACAGACACACACACACACACACACACACCTGCCTTGTCATAAGTATAACGTTCTACAACTGCTAAGATAATATCGTATTTTTTGTGAGGTCACTTTGACAATAGAAATAACAGTGAACCACATCTAGTTTCATTTTCATTATGTAAAGTGTATACATTTCTGTGAACGAAAAAAAAAAACTTTTGAGCATTTAATTTCAATCTGATGCGTCTTGTTTTCTGTCTTCACACATTATGCATGTATTTATTTTTTAATTTTATTATTCTTTAGACTGCAGACGTCGACTGTCGACGGTTAAAGTCAAGGACAATATCATTATTACTCACAGCGCATTTCGAGAATATAGTTCATAATACTGTCGACAATATCACCGACACACGAGTGCAAAACGGTCTCTTAAACTTGTACTTACCGAGAACTGTGAGCTGAAGCGGCCAACCTTCAGTTCAACTGTTTTAGAAACAAACGAAAACGAAACTCATGAGGCAGCAAACAACACGTCTGAAGGTTTTGTATTAAAGAGGACGTGTGAATCTGTGTAATATATTTGTACAGGGACGTCAGTGTGCTCACGGATGTCTCAAAGGCCCCAAAACCACCGTGTAATAGCCTAAAGATATTAATAAAAGCTACTAATAAATATGATCATATAAATACAAACTATGACAAGGCTGACAGCCATCTATATACAGAGAAGCTTCACACACATATCATGAGCACTTCATGAGCACTATGAAGGAATCAAAGGGATGTCACGTGGACTACTTTGATGATGTTTTTCTTACCTTTCTGGACATGGACAGTATACCGCACACACAGCTTCAATGGAGGGACTGAGAGCTCTCGGACTAAATCTAAAATATCTTAAACTGTGTCCTGAAGATAAAAGGAGGTCTTACATGTTTGGAACAACATGAAGGGTAAGTTATTAATTACATAATTTTGCTATCTGGGTGAACTAACCCTTTAATGGATTATGGACTAACCAGAAGCAATAAGTTAAAATACCTTTATGATGAATTTATTTCTTACAAACACCTTTTCACTTCACAAGATGTTGATTGGTTACTGTAATGTATTACATCCCATCACCTCCGGTAAACCCAGAAGCTGGTGGCTCTTGAGCATCACCCACACCTTTGAGTTTTCACCTTTACCAGATTTGATATCATACATGCATGTGTTGAAGCCTAAATTAAATCTGCTCATCATACAAAGTATATATTTTCTTATAAAATATTTAAATACATCATATAATATGAAGGGCTTAATGTAAATAACTCTTTAAGATGCCTTTACAGTTATGTAATTTATAATGCATGAAAATGCATATTTTAATCTTAAATTATTCCATTTATTTAGCATTTTCTGGTTATTTGGCGTGAGGTGTAGTTGGGTAGTGTGTGCTGTCTGAAATTTTGTTTTATGGCGAATGAGTGTAAGTTGGTAACCCCTCGTCAGATTACAAGCGGATTCATTTGTATTCACTTATTTAAAGTCAACTGTGACCGACAGATATGCAGTCATTTATAGATTTTTATTTTATCAAATCTGCTCTATGTGCCTTGGTGAAAAACTCATCCAACAAAAACTTGCTGTATCTACTGCAATGTGTTACAAGCTCAGTTATATACAGGTGCATCTCAATAAATCAGAATTATTTCACTAATTTCACTAAATTAAAATTGTGAAACTCATGTATTAAATTCAATGCACAGACTGAAGTAGTTTAAGTCTTTGGTTCTTTTAATTGTGATGATTTGGCTCACATTTAACAAAAACCCACCAATTCACTTTCTCAACAAATTAGAATATAATGAAATGCCAATCAGCTAATCAACTCAAAACACCTGCAGAGGTTTCCTGAGCCTTCAAAATGGTCTCTCAGTTTGGTTCACTAGGCTACACAATCATGGGGAAGACTGCTGATCTGACAGTTGTCCAGAAAACAATCATTGACACACTTCACAAGGAGGGTAAGACACAAACATTCATTGCACAAGAAGCTGGCTGTTCACTGAGTGCTGTATCTGAGCATGTTAACAGAGAGTTGAGTGGATGGAAAAAGTGTGGAAGATAAAGACAACCAACAGAGAGAACCGCAGCCTTTTGTCAAGGATTGTCAAGAAAAATTGATTCAAGAATTTGAGTGAACTTCACAAGGAATGGACTGAAGCTGGGGTCAAGGCATCAAGAGCCACCACACACACAGATGTGTCAAGAGATTTGGACTAGAGTTGTCGTATTCCTCTTGTTAAGACCCTCCTGAACTAAAGACGGCATCAGAGGCATCTTACCTGAGCTAAGGAGAAGAAGAACTGGACTGTTGCCCAGAAAAGTCCTGTTGGTCCAAAGTCCCTCTTTTCAGATGAGAGCAAGTTTTGTATTTCATTTGGAAACCAAGGTCCTGGAGTCAGGAGGAAGGCTGGAGAAGCTCAAAGCCCAAGCTGATTGAAGTCCAGTGTTAAGCTTCCACAGTCTGTGATGATTTGGGGTGAAATGTCATCTGCTGGTGTTGGTCCATTGTGTTTTATGAAAACCAAAGTCACTGCAGCCATTTACCAAGAAATATTGGAGCATGTCATGCTTCCTTCTACTGAGCAGCTTTTTGAAGATGCTGATTTCATTTTCCTGCAGGATTTGGCACCTGCCCACACTGACAAAAGCACCAGAAGTTTGTTGAATGACCATGTGTTGCTGTGCTTGAGTGGTCAGCAAACTCTCCAGACCTGAACCCCAGAGAGAATCTATGGGCTATTGTCAAGAGGAAGATGAGAAACAAGAGACTAAACAATGCAGATGAGCTGAAGACCACTGTCAAAGAAACCTGGGCTTCAGACCACCTCAGCAGTGCCACAAACTGATCACCTCCATGACACGCTGAACTGAGGCAGTAATTAAAGCACAAGGAGCCCCTACTAAATTAACATACATTCCAGAAGGCCAACAATCACTAAAATTATTATTATTTTTTTTATTGGTCTAATTAAAAGAACAAAAGACTTAAACTACTCCAGTCTGTGTGCATTTAATTTATTTAAAACACAAGTTTCACAATTTGAGTTGAATTACAGAAATAAATGAACTGAGATGCTCCTGTATATTTGATTTAGACAAGATAATAAACTAGTCCCATTTTCCTGAAATTGTTTTTTTTTTTTTTCTATGCTAGTTACAGGAATATATGGTCTAAGTGTTACCATTTTTTCATGTTTCTATGCACACCGAATTAAGGCCTGAACCTAAGGTCCTAGATGTTATTTTACAACATGCTGACCCTCCTAAAGCCAGGGAAAATGTCAACCTGTGTCTTTCAATAGACTGTACATCACATGAGCCGAGTCTAGCAGATGTCTAGTTATACACAAACACAGACAATGTGAATAAAACGATACTGAGATCCCTGAACGGTAACCTGATTGTTTACTCGGCTTGGGATGTTCGCCATTTTATATTTGCCGCAAAATGCTTGCGGTCACATCAAAACAGGCTGACAATACATAAATAAAACAAAATAGCAATACACTTATTATACAGGGTTAAATGAAGTAAATGGTGCTCTGAATGTGCTAATATGCCACAGAAAACAGGACAAAAGCATTATCAGCATTAAATGTCTGTTCTGGAACAAGTAATTGGTTTCATGTTCTACATGACTTTTTTTAACCAACACAAATTTAACACATTATGCTTTGTAAAAAAACATCCAGAAGCTGTGTGGGATCAGGAAAGAATGAGCGCTCGGTTTGGGGCGTGAGATTTTAAAGAGCGAAGGTACCGCCTGGCTTTCTCCGTCATGATCAGCTGGTCTTGTGTCCGTCCACAGACAACCGTTTCCCAGACTGGAGACATCTATCAGAAGAAGAGAAGGACAAGGACATTTTAGGATTTAATTACTGTTGCTGGAAATTCAACAGTAAAATGATTTCATTGTTAAATAATCATATGATAATGTCTATTTCTGTCTACTGTAATAAACACTTTATTTACAGGAATAGTTCACCCAAAAAACTAACTTAGATGAAAACGTGTCGTCCTCAACCCATCCCAGATTAGGATCTCATGACCGGAGGGTAGGGCTGGTCCCAATACCATCTTTTGAGCTTCGAAGCTTCGTTAGTGATTAACACCGAATATTCAAAGCTTCAGAGGGAGGGGCTGAACATACTCTTCTCTCTAATAAAGGCAGGAATCTCTCTGTCTGTTTGCATTTATATTATGTCGAGAACCGTTCATCCAATCGACTTCACGCGTGGTGGGTGTGTTGCTGCGGACCCAGGGGGTGCAGGGTCAGATTTGGGTGCAATATGGACACCCAACATGTTCAGAATGAATAAACTACAGACCAGCACGAGCAGGGATTATATGCTCCAAGAACAGACACTGCACTTGTTATACAAACACACAGGTCTGTAAAGAGCAATCAGTAATGTAGCCACAATTGTATTTTTTGGGTGGCCTGGGCAAAAGTGAGCGGGCACTAGGCTAACTAACGGACTAACGGACGAGTCCAGTGGCTTAGCACAAATCAGTGGACCTCAAACATGAACTCAGATGGATACATCGCGATAGTGTACGTACATTTTTTTGCTTTAAATCAGGAAAGTTACCAATGGATAGCACAAAAGCAACGTGCAAACTTTGCCCAAGAGTTATGCCGTGAACCTTTTAATCTCAGTCAACAAAACAGAAAGTGAAAAGTAGCTAAAAACTGATGACGCTCTCGGCATCTGACTGCTTTACGGTGCAAAAATGTGTGAATTTATTCCCTTATCCCGAACACTGGTGGAAAATAGCTAAATAAATAAAGAGAGAAGAAATGTATTTAGTGTTAAACAAGTTGTATTTTTTTCTTTAAAAAAAAAAAAAAGAACGTCTGTGCTTGAAATAAAGCTTTTTTCACTGATGATTGCAGTGTAAATACTTTTAATTATAGGCTATAATTCACTGTATTATAAATCTGTTTAACAGTAAACAAATTATGAAACAGGTGCTGTTAATAGCCAGCATCAGTCACAGAAATGATTAAAAATAAACAGGCTATCTTTGTGAGGACGACTGAACACCGTCTGAGCTCAGATGAACTCCCAATCGATCTGACAGTAGTGTGCTCTCAGCTTCAACCGGCCACACGTGGAACTGAAAGTCTTACCGTTAATAACAGACTGATGGACAGACTTTCTCCCTCGTGAGTGGGACGACATGTTAAAAAATTTTTAACAGAACTATGCATTGCTGCTGTTTTTCTAATGTTTTCTAACACAGCTGCAGATCACGGTCCTACTAAATGGATGAACGCATGAATTTACATGTGCGACAGGCCCCAAACCTGGATAACACTCCTGTCAATCAAACTAATCAAGAATGATGCAAAAACACTTTTTATTATTTAATAACTAAGAATGAAAAATAAACGAAAGAAGTTCAACGAAGTGTAATAAACACGGCAGCATACTTTCAATAAACAAATTACATTTTTATCATGTGTAAAAATTACTGATTAACATCTGGGTTTTTTTAGACAAACAATATACGATCAATAAACAATGTGCCGTTTCAGAAAATGTATATTTTTGGATGATTCATCCCTTTAACAACACGTAACCAATGTCTGTCATTAAAATTAAATTAAATTAAATTTATGCATTTAGCAGACGTTTTTATCCAAAGCGATTTACAGTACATTCAGGCTATCAATTTTTACCTATCATGTGTTCCCGGGGAATCAAATCCCTAACCTTGCGCTTGATAACACAATGCTCTACCAATTGAGCTACAGGAACACTAGTATTAATAGTACTAGCATTAGTGTCACTGCATAATAAAACACAGTTATGAACTGAGCTAAAACAGAAGAACTAAACACACTAGCGGTGTTGTGAGGATCTACTATATCTGCACATGACTGAATCAGTTATCTCTGGTAGACATGTTTTCGTCTGATCTAACAGCACTCACAGGTATCGGAGGACTCTGTTTCAGTGTGGGGGGCACAGGTTTAGTGGGCGGCCCGCTCTCATTCGGGCCAAGAATGAACCCTTGATCCAGCAGGTTCTCTTCCTTCTTCACTGCACAAGAGGAGACGAGAGAGAGCGACCGTCCCATCTGAGCCTGGGGTTCAAAACACAAACATGATTAAATCTGTTCAGTGATGCTGGGCACACACAAGCCCTTCGCTCCGGGTCCTGTACCTTCTGACTCGTCTGGACCGCCTGTTTAATTTGCAGTTTTCGTGCAGCAGCGGTCTCACTGCAGTCAATGACATCCAGAGCCAGAGACTTACGCACTTTCTTCATCGGCGGCCGGTGCTGAGAAGAGAAACATGTGGTTCAACAGAGCTGCAAACGGGCTGACGGATGACATTTTAAGCCATTTAAAAAACATATATATATATCTATCTTACCACTTGTTTGCGTTTCTTCTCTGCAGGAGTTTCGTCTTCTACGATCAACTCAATTCCTGCCTCATTGCGCAACATTTCTTTAAGGTCTTCCTCCAAGTTTGGGGTCGGAGGCTTGAGAGAACCAAAAGAGACTAGAATATCAGACGGGAGGTTGAGCATCAGTGAGATCTGAACATAAGTAAAGCTCTCACCAGGGGCCGCAGGGGGCCGTATTTCTCCAAGGCGTTTTTAAATGGAGTGGGGGTCCGGGGGGTGGTGTCCAGATTAGATTTGTGATTTGGTGTGATAAACCTACAGGAGGGCAGATGAAGAGTTTAGCGGTGACATACGATGTGAATAAAGCTCTGTGTGACGGCTCAGACGTACAGGGAGTTGTCCTTCAGCGTGAGCGGGGTTTTGTCCCGGTGCAGGGGGGTCGAGACCAGGGCCTTCTGGCTGCACACAGGAGTCGACGTCAGAGAGGGATTCTCCAGGTCCAGCGCGTCCTGCTTGGTCCACTTATTAAAGAACTGTACAAACAGCAAAACAACATATAAACTCTGCACAGTAGACGAATCAGATCAGCCAGTACATTGACCCTAGTGAACTGCTGTTGAGGTGAACACACGGCAGGGATGTGAGAGCGTCTGCTCACCTGTGAAGGAGAGAAGGGCAGGATTTTGACCGGTGTGCTCTTGGGGGTCCTGGAGTCGTTGGGGTCAGGTGACAGGGCGATGCGTCGGCGGGTGCGGCGGCTCAGGATGGACGGAGGGGTCGCCCCGCCGGGGGAGATGGGGATGAGTTCCCCTTTGCTGCCCTTGCTGAGCTCCTGCAGGGTGCTGCCCTCCAGACGAAACTGCAGCAGCTCGGGGCTCTGGCTCTCCTCCGGGAGCTCGAAGTCCGACATCGTACACCAGCCCTCCAGATCCTGCGAGAACAAGTCATTACTGCTGTCAGACTGCAGGAAAACACCCCCACCTCACCTGACAGGGTGACATCAGCGGCTATCCAGCTGTCACTCAAGTGGCCACGCCCTTAATCATGCAGAACTCTACGGCTTAGTATCATTTAAATGCATCACAGTTGTCACGAAGAGTAGTTCAGTAGTTCAAATAGTTCAAGCAAGAATACATTGCCGAGTGCTGTTATCCGGATGAGTCTGTGTTATTAGCTTTTACAGGTTGTGATCCAGGGATCACGTTCCTCGGAAGGTCGTGACTGACCAATCAGAATCAAGTATTCCACAGAGCCGTGTAACAAATAAAGATACTGTCTCTCAAAAGAGAGTGTCGTTACGGAGTTGCTTTCACACATTCAAATTACAGAGTATTTTTGATAATCATCCATATCAACTGTAATATGCATGGTGTGGGGTATGTGATTTGATGACTACAGAGAGCAGCGGGTGTTTTGGGGCTGAACTCACCCCATCCATCAGCTCCATCACCTCCTTCAGTGTGGGGGCTGCTGAGGGAGAGAGGAAGCCGGAGCGGTCCATCACCCACGTGGACCCAGCAGAGTCTCCCGCTTCACTCCTGGGGCTCGCTGGAGCCGTCGGGGTCTGGGGAGAGGACGCAGCTCTGTGTGCAGCAGAGGAGACTTTCTCATGTGCATCAGCATCCTGTCAACACAAGAGCAGAACAAATGACTTTCACAGGATTACTGCTCAAAGACACCGCTGATAAACACAGCGTCAGACGAACCACCACAAGATTTAACCCTAAAAACCCACCGTATCTGCCTTGTGCAAATCAGGACAAAACCTTCCTACTTCTGTCATCCGACTGATGGTTTAGACTTTACATCAAGTAAACCATCCACCTTCAGCACGTGAGAATAATGCGTGATATTATTAGTAATACTTCGAGATGAACACTAACTGGAATGAAGCAGCTCTGCTTCACTTGATCATCCAGACATCAGGTTTAGTTAAAACATGATCCTCAAGCGTCTGAGGAACGAGTGTTTGTCCGTCTCTCAATCATTGTATTGCACTGCATTTTAGGTTCAGCACTGAAACATCATCTAACCACTAAGACACTCTCTGGCTCCATCACAGCACACCTCCACCTGTGGAGCACAGATCAGAGATGAAGCACACACCTTCCCCATCGTCTCTGTGTCCTGAGAGGGCTGCTGAAGCACCTGCTCCGTCTCCTCACTGTCCGGCTGCTGGAGCACCTGGAGCGTCGGCTCCACACCTGCGTAAAAACCCGTCTCCACCTTACGCTTGATGGTAGAGTTCCAGTGGTTCTTCACAGCATTGTCCGTTCTGAAAAAAATTAAATAATCTTCTTAACTTACAGAATACCAGTCTATGGAAGATCCCAATCGTTAGAGAACACGTCAGTATTGTGACACATAAACTCACAAATTAAAAAGACAATGTCAGGATTGTGAGCGGACATTTGCCTGGACTTTATAACTCACAACTGTAAGTTTATATGTGAGAAAAGATTTCCGAATTGCAGGATGCAAACTCACACACCATGAGAAAAAAAAAAAAAAAGTGTCTATTGCGAGATAAAGTTGCAATTTTCTTTTCATTTTTATTTGTAAAACTTTTATTCCATGGTAAAAACAAGCTTCTACCATAAATAGATTTTCCTGATGGCTTTGGCTTCGTTGAATAAATATGAGCACTGCGCGCTTCAACATCAAAACGTGGCACGGGTGATTTTATATAAACGTGTGTTTTTTTTTAAAGGGAACCAGTGGTTTTAAGAAAAGTTGTAATTTTCATTTAATCTTTCCTATAATGCGTTTATTTAATTTATTTACAGCCGTTACTGGGTAAACCGCTATTTCCGCCGTTCCTAAAGCGCCTCCTGCTGGCAGAGAAGTAATTTGCACTTTCAATCAGCCTGTCTACGGTTTAGATTCACATTATATACATCCATTTTTCCCCGGGGGAAGGAAAACATTAGACAATATGGAAACACATAGAATGGAAGTCGCTGTTGTTGGACAAGAGTGTAATCCAGCCCAACTATACAAGGATAAAAGACAACCCTAAGATCTCCAGTGCGTTCACCTTCCAGGAAGCAGTTTGGCGATCTCGGCCCAGCGGTTACCCAGCACACACTGAGCCTTGTAGATGATGAGATCTTCCTCTGGAGTCCAGGAAGACTTCTTGACGTCTGGATTGAGGTGGTTGTGCCAGCGCTCTCGGCATTGCTTCCCGAGACGGCCCTTCAGGTGCTTGGCCACCATCGCCCACTGCTTGTTACCGTACTTCTTCACCAGCTCAATCACCTGGACGCACATTCAAACAACCATACAGGTTCAGATCAGGACTACTGCGGTGCCAAGCCCTGGGAAACCCATGAGAGTTTTGGTTTTTCCAGGTAGAATTTTTGGGGGATTTTGGTGACAACTGTCTGAAAAATAAGTAATTAACCCCCTGACCACTGTATCTCAAATAAAGCCTAGATCAAAGTAATCATTTGACTGCATATATATATATATATATATGGTTCAAATTATTTTAGCTGTCAAGCAAAGCATCGAATGCATCAAATCCAATATCAGCATTGTATTTAATGTGTAGCTCTAATTTTAATTCATTCATCCAAAATTTGCCAAATGGTAAAACATTCAGGGTTACACAGTAAATGTAATTCTTCTGGTTAGGTTTCACTATTCTGTCTCTGATTCCTGCAGTGTTGAAATCACACGTCTGTGTCACTTACTAAAACCTAAATGAGAAATTGGAAAATGAATGTAGAATATACACCACACAAGCTTTCCCAGCTTGTTTTAAAAGAGTTTTTTAGCTGTTTTGTCTATACATCGTACCTTCTCATCCTCCTCCTTTGTCCAGGGTCCTTTGACGAGATCAGGATCCAAAACTTTGAACCAGCGATGCTGACACTGATGCTCGGATCGAGTCTTCAAATAAACAACAACAACAAAGCCCACCACCGTTAAAGCCGACTGCCACAGACCGTTAAATGTGGAGACACAAAAGCTCCAGAAAACGAAGCTAACAGCTTTCTGAACGCTCTGTTGATGTACAGAAACACACTTACAGGTAAAATGCCAGCAATGGTTTTCCAATCATTTGGTCCAAATTTCAGCACCAATTTCCGCAGCTTATCATCCTGGAAAATACAATAAAAACAATAAATAAATGCATACAGCATCATTCATTTTTGAGAAATAGCTTACGGGTAGTTTATGGTCTGTCATAATGTCAAACAGTTTCTGCAGTGATTTTGATTGTTGTTTGTGCCTAAACTTCACATTACATTAGACAAAAAGGGCTTTTCATTTGACTTTTCCAATGGTATGTAACACAGATCTATATGTCTGTTCAATTCCTCAGAACAACTACTCTCTCTAAACTGTGATGTATAACCATACCTCCTCCTGAGTCCACTTCACCTTCACTTTCCCACAATCCTTCTGGTCAGCCACATCAGAGTCTGTGTCCTGACACATGGCCTCCTCCTCGTCCTCTCTGTTCACACACACACACACACACACACACACACGTTTAGGGTTGGGGAAACAACACGGACTACAGATCAGCAAACTCTGGCAGCTGTGTGTTGATGGTACACTACACCATTTGGCAGGGCAGTGTTTACAATGTTAACCAAAACCAGATCAACATCGAGGAAATGTGATAACACTTTCAACCCCATCTCTGGGAACTTCAGATGTGTTTTGTGAAATGTAAATCACCACCTTTGCACTATCAATCGACTAGCATGTCTGGCTAACAGTCTCAGTGCATGCAAAATAAATAAAAAAAATAAAAACACACACACATCTGGATAAAAACTAAGGCATGTATCACATATAACTGGTTTGGATTAGTTAATAGCACTACAGTGTGTCTGTATAATGCTGAAACTGCTCGGGTGCCGTGAGTTCGAGCTCTCTTTGTGTTTTTATATTAGGCGGGGTTCAATGCATCTTTCACAAACTTAATGTCAACAATCACTACAAACACAGATATTTATTTAAATGCATCAGATGTGCTCATTCTCATCCTAAAGCAAGAGTATAGAATACAATTACACTAAACATACAATAATAAAATACTTTATGCACTTACCCGCGCGCAAACCACGACATTTCCCTAATGTTTGCTCAAAATGCTCCAATAAAACAGCTCTTTAAGAGGACAGCGCGCTGCATCCATACACACACACAAACATCTGTGGTGTTAATGAGACGGTCGAGTAAATATAATAAACACTCTCATTAAACAGCGCACAAACATCCGCCAGCTAAACATGTACTACTGCGCGCCCAAGTTTCTATCTCGCGCTTCTTTTTCACAGGCATTCCCGCGAGTGACGTCAGCGGAAACACGCTGCGCGCGCACCATCCAGACGCAGAACGTGCGCGCCCGCAAACACGTGGACGCGCTTCATAAGCGACAAGATATTTCTTATGTAATTTAAACTAGCCAAAAAATATAACAAGAAAATCTACCTTTGTATGTTTCTTTTAGTACTTTATAGTTATTAATTTATGAATTAATTTGTTTAAAATCGAATAGTAATTTTACACCATAGATGTATTCATTTTTAATTTCATAATTTCTGTTTAACACAATTTATCTTTATAGCCTATAGCGATTATAACATAATTTAGCTATTCTAAATATGGTTTCATCACTCAAGTTCATGAAATTACTTGGTTATTTTAGTATCTGCTGACGTCAGTCAAAGTGTCCCGTCACTAGACAAACTAATCTTAAACTTGAGTAAATGAGTTAATCAAGCACAGCTATAAATACAAGCTGAGTCTAATTAACGCCATGCTTTCCTGATGGACGCAGGACAAGACAGACCTGGTAAAGTCAGTACAGGTATATAAAAACTAACTTTAACCTTTTACATTGAACCTAAAAGAATGTTTTTCATCATTAATGCTAAACACAGTTGATTAAATAATGCTTGTTTTCTAGAGCTGGCCAGGAGTTATGAGGGCCCGTCGCTGTCTGACTTTGACCAAGGCTTTTGTACAGACCGGAGTCTGTCTTTATCAGCCGTTTCAGCCGATGGCTTCCTGAGACCAAACAAAGGTGTTGTCCTGGAGTATTCAGAGCAGGACTCTGCGCCTGCACCATGTCTGAACTACTCCACGAGTCTCCTGTCACCTTTGGTTGTCCTCCAGAAGCCCGCTCTCTCTCCGGGCAGCAGTCTGAGCACCGCTCTGATCAGTCCAGTGCAGGGCCAGTCCTCCACACCCTACGAGAGGGTCGTGTTTCAGAAGCCCGTCCTGGCCTGCTCGCTGGACCTGTCCTGTGTGGATCTGACCACCACACACCCATCATGGGAAGTGTCTCTTGTGAAGGCCCTAGTCGAAAGCCCAAAATCATGTTTGGAATCCACATGGAGTCCTATTAACCTGTCGGCACAGTCACTGATGTGGTCAGGAATGTCCCCTCACCCAAATGATTCGGAGGAGCTTCAGCGCTCGTGGAAGGAGATGGTCAGGCAGCGATCTAGTCAGTCTTCTGCAATCCCAGATCTCCGAGAGGAACTGAGCTCACCTAACTTGGCCATTTGATCAAAACCCTATTTTAGGTATGCAATCCTAATCTTCAAAAAAAAACTTGACAAGGGTTGTTCTAATATGCATTTATTATATTTTATTTTACAGGCTTCTTGCTGCGCTTCTTACTAGAACCGTATCGATGATTATGTAAATATTTATAGAATGTATTTAATCAAAAAATAAAGTTTTGAAGTGACCTGCATGCATTAGTGTTACAAAAGATCTGTCTTTTTGTGTGTTGGGGGCAAGTGTGAGCTGCAGTGTACAGAAAGGATATTAAAACATCCATCATTTTCATCCCTGCTGTTCAGTCCTTTGAACACATCACTTTCAAACTTTCTGGTCCCACTCCTCTGGTCACTGCCTCTATCTAATAAACGGTCAATCTCCTTCAGAAATCTTAAATCCATTTCTACTTCTGCTCTTTTAGCCTCTCTTGTTAGCAAAATATCCTCCATCCCCCCCCCACTGCAGACTGATAACACCTCCGATCTCACTGATTACTACAATGAAACACTCTCCATCTGTCTCGATCTGTTGGCTCCTATTAAAACCAAAACGGTTTCATTCACTCACTCTGCTCCCTGGTACACCCCGGATCTGCGCAAAATTAAATTGCGAAAGCGTCAGCTTGAAAGGCTTCATAGGAAAACCAAGTTATCTGTTCATCTACAAGCATATACAGATTACCTCGAGCATTATAAAGAAGCTCTCAAGACTGCCGATCCACTTACTACTCGCACCTCATACACTCTGGTTCCTCCAACCCCAAGGCTCTTTTCTCAACCGTAAATAAACTTCTCAAACCCAGTGATACTACCACCAACTCTTTCACAGCTGAAAAATGCAACTCTTTTCTTTCATTTTTTCAGACCAAAAGTGGCACCATTTATAACAACCTTTCCTCTTCCTCTGTCAATACTGTCTGTACTCCCATCCTATCACTTGCTCCTGCCCCCTTCACTTTTCTGTCCCTGTCTCAGTTCTCACCTGTGTCGGCAGGGGAGCTGTCCAAAATCATAACTGGAATGAAAACATCTACTTGTGTCCTGGACCCCATCCCATCATATCTTGTCAAGAACTGTCTACCAGCTATTTTCTCACTCATTTCTGGAATCATTAACTCCTCTCTCAGCACTGGCTCAATTCCCCCTTCACTCAAACTGGCTGCTGTTACTCCCATTCTTAAAAAACCTGGACTAAACCCCGACATCATGTAAAACTTTCGGCCCATCTCCAATCTCCCTTTTCTGTCAAAGATACTGGAATGCATTGTTGCCAATCAACTCAAAACCCACCTCTGCTCAAATGACCTGTTCGAACCTTTTCAATCCGGCTTTCGTTCGCAACACAGCACTGAAACAGCCCTCCTTAAAGTCACCAATGACATCCTCCTCTCTGCTGATGCTGGTTATCTCACTATTCTCATCCTCCTGGATCTCACAGCAGCTTTTGACACTATAAACCACTCCATTCTTCTTTCCCGCCTCGAATCTTCCCTCAACATCACTGGCACCGCCCTTTCCTGGCTTAAATCGTATCTCACCGACAGACAACAGTTCATTCACATTAACAACTGTACCTCCTCCACTGCTCCGCTGTCCCAAGGTGTCCCCCAAGGTTCGGTGCTTGGCCCTCTCCTTTTCATATTATATCTGCTTCCCCTTGGCAACATCATTCGCCACCATGGTCTAAACTTTCACTGTTACGCCGATGATGTTCAGCTTTACATCTCTACTAAATCCATTACCTCCGTTACCCACTCCACTATCTCCAACTGCCTCATTGACATTAAATCCTGGATGCACACTAATTTCCTTCAACTTAACTGTGAAAAAACAGACATGATCATCATCGGTCCCAAATCCATCACCAAGGCCACTCACAGTTTCTCTCTCACTGTCGACAACTCCACCCTGTTTCCATCCCTTCACAGTCGCAACCTCGGAGTCATCTTTGACAATAACTTCTCCTTTAATCAACACATAAAACAAATCACCAGAACTGCCTTTTTTCATTTAAAAAACATTGCCCGACTCCGTCCTTCACTCTCGTTCTCAGCTGCTGAAACCCTCATCCACGCCTTCATCACCTCCAGAATCGACTACTGTAACAGCATCCTGTATGGCACAACATTGAAAAGCTTAAACAAACTTCAATACATTCAGAACTCTGCTGCTCATCTACTCACCCACACTTGCACCCGCGACCACATCACTCCAGTCCTTAAGAACCTTCATTGGCTCCCGGTGCCACAACGAATTCAATTCAAAATCCTTCTCCTCACTCATAAAGCCCTCTATAACCAGACCCCTTCCTACCTCACTGACCTGCTCCACCGCCACAACCCATCTCGTTGCCTCCGCTCTTCTAATGCAAACTTCTTGACTCTACCTCCCAGGACCAAGCACCGAACCTGGGGGGACAGAGCCTTCTCTGTTGCTGCCCCAACCCTCTGGAACTCTCTACCCCAAAAAATCTGTGACTGCACTGACTTGCCAAAATTCAAAATCTTGACAAAAACTAATCTTTTGAAAATTGCTTTTAATGTTTAATTTTATTGTGTGTTTTATTTTCTATTCTGTTACTTCTGCTTTACAATTTTTCTATGTTGCTACATTTGTTTTACAATTTTCTGTAAAGTGTCTTTGAGTACTTAGAAAAGCACTTACAAATTAAATGTATTATTATTATTATTATTCATGCACGGGACCATAACCAGTGTCAGTGTGCACCGTGACCATAACGGACCGCTGGTGAAAATGCTGCTGTTGTCCCGTCCTGGGACTGCTCTTTTGGAAACTGGGATGTCCAATCCTAGTCTCTGAGGGCCAACCTCAAGCCGATTTTAGCTCTAAAACTCATGCCTGGAAGTTTGTAGTGAGCCTGTATACTGTATTGGTGGTGTTTAAGGTTTGGGCTGGACTCTGCAGGGCAACAGCCCTCCAGGAACAGGTTTGGACACCCCTCCTCGAGTCACCTGGCATTTAGGTTCAGCTGACTGGCTTTCATCAATCTGGGAATAAAACGGAGCAAACATGGTAGATATAAAAATGTGTATTATACTTCCTGGAAGTCCTGTATCAATAAAATACAAAGGAAATCATTTTCATATGTGAAGAGTTTTTTTTTTATTTATTTTTTTTCATTGTGCTGTAAAGCAGTCCATAATCCTGAATGTCAGTGTCCAAGGCTGGATTTGGATCCCAATTTTGTACATCTCCAAATGCTCCAATAGGAGAAAAGGCTTTTATATTTATTGAGGAAAAAAAATTATTACAAGAAATGTAGTGAATTATTTAAAACTGAATGTCTGAGAAAGTTCATAGTAAAGAAAGTTGAGATGAACCACACCTGACTTTTCTTGCACTTGAAGTAAAGCACAGGGGGTTCCAGCTTGAGTGTCTGTATATAAACCAAATCTAAATGAAGTCAGCACAGCTCCAGAAACCACGGTCAGCCTGCTTCAGTACGGAGAACTGTGCCTCTGTGTGAGATCATGCTCCTGGGGGAGGGGCTTTGAAATCATTTAAAAGCTGTAATAATTCAGCCAAAAAGGGGTCATTTATTCAACCCCAATGTTGTGTAAACGACACTGATTTCTGTCTTCCATCAAAACAAAAAGAAAGTTTAGGTAGAATGTCCGAGATGCTCTTTTCCATTAAAGAAATGGTTTCTAGTGGTGGTTGTTTTTAGAGCTTGTCAGTATAAATTACCAGCAAAGCACCATAAATATAATAAAAGCAGCTCTTACAGTTTGTGGTTCATTCTTTATTCTCTCTAGTCTTCTGATGACACAGACTAAAATATACTTTTAAAACTTGTAACTTTTTAGTTAATTTTATTTTTATTTATTTAAAGTAATGTCAGTCTACTGTTTTCTTGGTACTTTTCTGAGCATGGCAAAGTAAATCACTGTCCACTTTCGTTGCGTGGAAAAGTGCATTTTCCCTAGCATCTCCTTTTCTTGTTTCACAGAAAAAGAGAAAAATCATGCAGGATTGAAACCTGTGGGTGCACAAATGATAATAGGTATAATGTTTCACTACATTAAAGGCTAAATGAATGGTCAAATAGAAATGTCTCACTTCACTGAGCGTCTTAAACTCCACCACCTGGATGAAGACGTGTCCAGGTATGTGCTGGGCATCTCTTTTGTCCTTGTCTAGCTTCCCTGTCACTCCTATGTCTCCACACTTAAGCTCAAAAAACTCCAGATCATCATCTGTACCTTCCATCCATGACTAATAAGCAACCAGTCAGACTAGAAACAATGACAGTGTTGGAACTAGAAACTCTAGAAACTCACATTTATTTGAGAGCTGAGCCAGCAAAGAAAAGGTCTCATCGAGGTCAAAGAGGTCAAGCACTGAAAACACAGACATGACATTAGGTATTCAGTACTTCTGCAGCCAAGCACACAAACCTGTGTCTTTGTGAGCGTGATGGTCTCAACATTCGTGCAGACTGAATGACTGAGTGTCATTTCTGTGAGAACATCATGAAAGCCTTACTCCAGAACGCAGGGAGGAGTGTTTGTGTGCGGCGTTAGCAAAGACATGTCAAACAGAGCTGTGAGATCTGACTGACGGGGTCTCGTCTCCCCCTCAGACGCTCGGACAGACTCCCAGTGTCCAGACTGTGATCGGGGAGAAATGGAGAAAGATTTGAAAAGAAATCTGTGCTTTTATTCAGCAGGGATGCATTCAATTGATCGAAAGTGACTGGAAAGACATTTATAATATTAGCAAATATTCATCAAAGAATCCTGAACTGTGTTCAACACTGATAATAAACAGAAATGTTTCTTGAGCAGTAAATCATCATATTATTCTGATTTCTGAAGATCATGTGACACTGAAGACTGGAGGAATGATGCTGAAAATACAGCGCAGCATCACAGAAATACATTATATTTTCAAATATATTCACTCAGAAAACTTTATGAAGGAAATGTGAGTGCCGTTTGTCCATGCAAAACTCACTACCAGAATCCTAAAGCTGCATCACACTAGACTTTGAGCTCACAGAGGTTCAGTGTTAATATGAAATCGGGCTCTCTGGAGTCTTTTTTATTTTATTTTGTGTGTTCATTCGTAATGAAAGTCATTCAAGTCTTTCAGTCTGGCAAACCAGAATAGCTGTTCAGAAATCTCAGACCAGTTCAGTTTGTCCCAATCATCTGCACACAGGTAGAAAGTTTAGGTGTTAGATTGCTTCTATAAAACAGATTAACAGTCTGCCGTGAAGAATAAACAGTTTGGAATATCCCGATTGATAATGGATTGTGTAATGCTCATAAAAGTGTATATATTTCCAGTGCTATTCTATTGTAATCGGTTGTATCCTATTTTACAGATGTGTGGTTGAAGTGTTGAGTTCACCGAGTGTGAAAGACGTCGACCTCCGCTGCCTTCAGGGCGATGTGTGGCATTGACGGCATCATGGGTACATCATGAGAGCTTTTACTCATCCCCAGAGGATAGGGAAACTGGAAGTGTTCACAACCGTAAGGTATACACACTGTTACAGATATGCTCACACACACTATAGGGCAGTGGTTCTCAAACTTTTTTGAGCACCGGACCCTTATCATATACCTAACCATCCTAGTGGACCCCCGTTCTACCCCCTCCCCTCCAGCCCCCACCCCACTGCACCATACCACTCCCATTATCCAGACACTATTTTCCGTTCCCATCACATTTTCAAAATTAGTATTTAATTGGGTCCAAATAATTGTATACTTTATTAATAATAACTTTTTTTCATTTGCGTTAAAATTACACAATCATCAACCACGATAACATTGACTTGTGAAACATGTTTCATTATATTAAACAGTGTTTACACATTTTACTTCCATTTGTTGTTACTGAATTTAACTTGGATTTACATAAAAATACCTTTGTGTTGCTTTTGTTACTGTTCATAATAATAAAAAAAAGTAACAGTAGGCTAATGCTTCAGTGCCTCGACTTTCAATTGTATATTAATTTATGTACATTAATAAAGGTCCATCTGAATGTTATTCATTCCATTTTAAATGTGAAATTTGGACTGGTTTGTCACTAATACAATTTAGCATTCTGGTGTTGCCAACTAAATTTTTTTTCTTTCTTCATTTGCATTACACTTACACAGTCATCTAATACAACAACATCGTTCAACAAGCTGTTCGTGAATGATTAAAAATGGCGGCAAATATGAAAATGCATCTAACACTTAATGCACAGTAACTTCAACTTGAACCTGATTTTTTGTGATGATATTGTTGTCAATATTAGATCAAATAAAGTGTTATTTAAAAATGTTATTTATATTTTTGTATCCCACGACCCCCTGCAATTGCACCACGGACCACTAGGGTAATTATTCTTAGAATGAAACGTGTGTGTTGTACCAGGTTGATAACGTCAGTTCCTTTGTGTCATTGTTCTTGTTGATGTGCTTTCTCAAATGTTCCTCATTGAATGCAGTGTTGCAGTAGTGTCTCTGTGAACCGTTCTTCAAGCAGCAGTGGATTCAGGAGTAATCACTGTACGAGATGTTGACCATCACATGGATCACACGTTTACACACAGGTAGTGTTATGGGTCATTTATCAAACAGCAAAACAGACAATAACTGCAAATATATGAAGACAAAACTAGATTTAATAATGACGACAACTGTAAGTGTTTAAAACACAAGTGGAACAATGCTCCAAAAACACAATCGAATGAACTGAATAGTTAACACAACAATATCCTTTCAGGAGGAAGAGAGGAGGGTGTGTAAAGGAAGAATGCTCGGTTGAGGATGGGTGAAGTAATTGAGGGGCTTCTGGGAAATCAGAACAGCCACAGAAGAGACAAACGGGATTTGCTTCTATTGCTTGCTGAGATACTCTCATTAAACTCTCAAAAGAGATCCATTGAGCTCTCGTTTCCTCAAGGATTTCAACGGGTGTCCTCTGGCTAGATCGTCCCTGTGCTATTATTATTGTCCTTGACTCCTTTGTAGCCTTCGAGAGAGAAAGGCAGGCCAAATTTAGCAGTATTAGCAATTCCAGGCTTAAGGAGTACATAAGGACGTTTAGACAATTTAAATCGCTAGTGACGTAAGCTCTGAAGCACGGCTCAACAGGCCACACAATCATTAGAATGGAAATGAAAGGTGGAAATGGAAAGCTGCACTAGACATGGACTGCTTCAAGCCTCTACGGTGTTATAATGAGGACTGGACTGTGGATTCTCAAACACTGGTCTCCAGGGGGGCAGCAGAGAGGAAAGATGTTCCTACTGGAGCACGATATACTACAAGTGTGACAAATGTGAGGAAGAAGCAGCAGTAGTCTTCATATATGGTCAATATCTACTCACATCTGGGCAAAGAAAACAGCAGCAACACAGCAAAACAATTAAATGTTTATTTAACTAAAAACATTGGAAAACATTCAAAAACCCATTAGACCAATCACAGAAATCACACTGGGAGTGATGTATTCAACTTTGTAATATATATATAAAAAAAAGAAACAAAAAGCTTTCAGGAAAAGATATCAGCAAGAGACAGTTATGACGGACTATACACAAGCGTTTTCATAGCCAACCGCTCAACTATCCCTTCTTAACTTCACAGAAAGACAGCTGCAAAAGAAGGCATTCTATCAGTTATAACGTAATGTTACACCCCTCCCCAACCTTTAAAAGACGCCCCATACCAAAGCAGGTCAACACAACCAACAGCCTGAGCGATGCTTACACAAACACAAAATATTAGAAGTAATGTCAAAAAGGAAAACCAATTCTAATTTGACACGTCTCATTATCAGTACTACACTGGGCTGCATTAGGTGGATGTTCACAGGCTGTGAATGATGGGTTAACACTGAACTGTGCATGACACGTTCCTGCACTAGTCTTGAGAGGCAGAGCGAGAGCGGGAACGAGAACGAGACTTCGAACGTGAAGGAGAGCGAGACACCGAACGCTTGCCGGGCGACTCAGACTGACGCCGGTCTTCTTTAGGAGAAGGGGAGCGGGAACTGGACTTGGCCCGCTCTCCATTTCCATTCTCCATTGGAGAAGCCGAGCGGCTCCGGGACCTCTTACTGACGGACTTCTCCTTGGAGCGGCTCCTGGAGTCTCTGTCGGACTTGGCTTTGGAGCGGCTCTTGGAGCGAGACTTGCGAGAGCGGGATTTGGGGCTGGTGGAGCGACTGCGTGACTTCTGCGAGCGGGAACGGGACTTTGACTTCCTGGAGCGGGACTTTGTAGGGGACTTGGAGTGAGACTTTCTCCTGGACCTGGAGCGTGACTTGCGACCAGACCTGGAGCGAGAGCGGTGCTTGCTGCGGGACCTCGAGCTGTAAAACACACACAAGCTAGTGAGAAAAGCCCTCAGAGTCACATTTTAACCACACACTCAAAAAAAAGTAGCATCTTACCGAGATCTGGACCTGGAACGGCTTTGTGAACTCCTGCGACTCCTGCTTCGAGAACGGCGTCGGCTGCGAGACCTATAAAACAAAACGGCCAATTCAAATGACCAACAGAAACCCAAGAAAGACCAAGTGAGATGAAGCCAAGACCTGAAGGCCTGACCTTGACCTGCTCCTAGAGTACGAGCGACGTCGTCTCGGTTTGTCCTCCACAAGACGGATTTTTCTTCCGTTGATATCAGTGCCATCCAACTTGTCCACAGCTCTCTTCATATCGGAGTAGGAGCGAAACTCGATGACGCCCTCATTGGTGCGCTCCTTGTGGGCGTCAGCATAGGTCACCTCTCCGGCCTGACGCATGAAGTCCTACGCTCACAAAACAACAGGGTTTTCAATTAAAGACACAAAAGGTTTCCCAAAATATAAATGGAGACTATAAACCATTCTTATTTAATTACTTTTTTTTTTTAATATTCACATTCTTTTTGCTGTCACAAACCCACACAAGGACCAATACTGTATTGATCGTTGCCAAAGATGAGAATGATTCACTAGCACGAACAGCTCGAAGCGCTAGCAGAAAATTAAACTTGTATTTGAACCAGACACTTAAAGGGACAGTTGACCTTCAGTGACTTGCAAACTGATTTTTTCCCATAATATGAAAGTCAATGGGGAGCAGCAACTGAAGGTGAACTATCCCTTTAAATGTGGCTCCCAGGAGCATAACAACATCAGTTCAATCAAGTCCAAAATGAAGAGTTTTACACCTTTGAAAACAGGCTCACCTTGAGATCCTGCCAGCTGCAGCGACTGGACAGGTTCTCCACGATCAGACGGTACTCGGTGCGAACCGGAGGTCCATATTTCTCTCTTCCACTCCGGCTCCTGCTGCTATAACCACTACTGCCTTCAGACAAAAGCCAAGAGACACTCAGTACAGAATTAGACGCGATCCAGAAAGCGCACACAAGGCAACCTCTTCAGACATCTGCATAACGCATGATGTTCAGGACTGAGAGAATCAAGTCTTCCTATCCCACCCCACTGAAGTCACCCCCAAATAAACACTACAAGACCTCAGCACCACAGAGCCCTGACGGGACTTATTAAAAACTAACTAAATAAATCTGGACATATGACCGCACTGGATTTGTTCAATCAGTCCCTCGGAAAGGGTCAAAGGTCGCATTGCTGGTCTTCACCCAACAGCTCAAGAACAGCAATGCTCTGGACGTGAATACTTCTCCAGCGACACAAGGTTTTAACATGAGCCCCAATTATACAGACAGCAAACGAGCACACAATACCCTCATGAAAACAAACAGAAGGAAAAAAATAAAATAAACTTATATTAGATGCTGACGTGATACCAGCGACAGCACAAGACACGTAGCAAGGGAAGCCCATTGCTCTTTTTAATAAAGAAAGTCAAATGAAAAACTAGTGGGTATCTACATTCGTTTAATCTGACCAATATTTCGTTCAACATAAAAACCAATGGGTTTCCTCACCATCACCCTGGTCTATTGGCAAAAGGCAGCTGTCATCATGGCTTCCGGTTAGGTCAGCCAAGGGTCAAAGGGCAAAGGTCACACACACATTGTAAGGTGAAAGCCAAGGCCAAACGGGACAGGCAGTCATCTTAGCCTCAATGGACTCGGACTCAGCCCGCACCGGACTCTTTTAAATTGAAACATCAAGGACTTTTGTTAATGTTGAATTCAGATGGAAACACAAAATCTCATCGTCACACGTCACACTGTTTACATGCCAGCGAGGCTTCAGGAAAACAACACTGATGACTAAATCTATTAGTGAGAATAGATTTAGAGATGGACCAATAAAGAGAGGAAACAGCCTGCTATCTGACATGTAAACATCTTTAGTCGTACTCTCCCGGACTTCTGAAGAGTACTCAAGTTATACTGCACATTTATATGACCCTTGGCGTTTAAAACGGGCCAGAACTACAAAAGCAGGGGCATCTTTTGAGGGATTCCCATTTAACAAGGTCACATTTCACTAATTTCATTAGATCCCAGATCCCTTCGGTCCGGACCACAGGCGCTGTCGACTTTAACAGAGAAATGTAGTTAGTCACTGGATGCAGGAGCTAATGCTTTGAAAGGACAGTCCACTGGAAATAATAAATAACACTTATTATTCACCTCCACTTTTTCTTTGTGCCTGAGGGAGGGAAAAAAAAAATAGGAGAAAATGTTTGTTATAATGATGAACAGGAGTGTACTTACTGCGCCCGCCGCCGCCCCCATAACCCCCACCATATCCATCCCGGTCCCGCCGCGGTCCTCTGGCGTGCTCCACGATCACACGCTCCCCGCACAGATCTTTACCGTTCAGCTCGTACACCGCATCGTCTGCGTCACTCGTGTCCTCAAACTCCACAAACCCATACCTGGAATTAAGCATGGAGTTATTTAACAGAGATCTCCAGAATTGTATAAGTGATAGAGCCTGAACGATATACCGGTTTGGCGATTTTATCGGCATATGCGCCACCGATATGAAAAAAAAAAAAAAAAAATATATATATATATATATATATATATATATATATATATATATATATATATATATATATATATATAACAAAAAGGAGATAAAATGCATGCAAATTGTGTAATTATGTTTGATTACATTTGTCCAGCAGAGTGCGCTCCATTGTTCACTTTAAAAGGTCCCCTTCTTCGTGATCACATGTTTTAAACATTAGTTAGTGTGTAATGTTGTTGTTAGAGTATGAATAATATCTGTAAAATTCTAAAGCTCAAAGTTCATTGCCAAGCGAGATATTTTATTTAACAGAATTTGCCTACAAAAAACGACCCTTTTGGACTACATCCCTCTAGTTCCTGCAGTAATGACGTCACTAAAACATAACCATCATAACTGTTTTTTGACTAACCTCCGCCCACATGAATACACAAACAGGGGGCGCGGCCTTGTTGCGTTTGTGTTTGTCACCATGTCGACGAAACGCTGTTATTTTTATCCTGGAGTCCAATCATCTTTGTTTGGGCTTCCCAGGGACGCTGTACTTGGAGATTAATGGTTACAATTTATGTTTAACTCAGTTCCCGAAAATTATAATCCACAGGTAAAACTATGTGCAGCACATTTTGCTGAGGACAACTTTCTCAATCACAATCAGTTTAATGCCGGATTCGCACAAAGATTATTCTTAAAAGATGGAGCTGTTCCCTCTTTGTCTGGAGAAGGTGTTGTTTATGGACCACAGCCGGTAAGTGTATTTTATTATTTGAGTTGGTGCGTTTAACAGCTTCTGTATCTTACTACACAAAGGGCAACGCTGTTTAGCTTTGTTAACTAGATGTTAGGGCTGTGCAAAAAAAACGAATGCGATTTTCATGTGCATCTCCTCAGTAAAAACGCTCCTGTGATTATAAGTACATCTCCAGCACGTGCGTTCTAGCCCAATCACGTTACCAGGAGGGCAGCGCGCGCTCAGCTGTTGTCGAATCACAACACAGGAACCGCTGGCCCAATCAGAACTCGTTACGTATTTCTGAAGGAGGGACTTTATAGAACGAGGAAGTCATCAGCCCTTTTTATGACAGTGAAGACAGCGGTAAACAGATAGGTGAATTGTGTAAAAATACTGTATTTTTTTTACACGCGAAACATGAACACATGTTATATTGTACGCTGTAAACGCAATCAAAGCTTTAAAAAGCGCGAATAACGGGACCTTTAAAGCTTAAGAGTACGAGATAATATTGAAACTTTGAACGACCATCACTCCTCAACGGTGCAGCGGATCCACACCAAATTCAAGGGACCCCTTCAGCTCGAGGAACCCTCTCGAGGGGCACTTTCGAATGAGATCACCCCTGTGTCGATAGCCCCAGATAACAACGGAGCTGGAGATCCCGGGGGCTACCGACACACGGAGGGTGGCGATCGCGAGATAGGGACACCAACCAACCCATAATAAACTATATTGTGAAATACCCTGCCAGCATTACTTCTCTTTGTCACATACAAACGTGTTCATCGCCACATTGATTTATTTACTTTTTCTTTAATGTATTATTCCAAAGATGTTTCAAAATGGCCTCGTTGTAGTGGGTTCCAAATATCTTAGAAATAAAACTGCATGAATCGCCAAACAATTGGGAAGATTCTGGAAATGTCGTCTGGTTGCATGAAAGAAACACAAGCGCGGAGCACAACAAACCATCCGCCATTTTGAGCACGCGACCAGAGCCCCTCGACCAGCAACACACACACACTGAGCATTTAAACCACGTCCATGAAGTGCAATCTATCGAACACTTCATAAAACAACATATTCTTAAATGAAACGCATCGGAACCGTGAAGCTGTCGTCCTCGTGAACTCACCCGTTCTTCAGATCGATCTCCGACAGCTTCCCGTAGCCGCTGAAAAACCTCTGTATGTCCTTCTCTCGCACGTTATAGCTCAGCCTGCCGATGTACACTCGCGGCATGGTTACCGTTCAGTAAATATCAATAAAACGCACGAAGCCTCGTAGCCCTAAACGCTAACGGTCTCCGCCGAACGGCCACCTAGCGGTTATGACGTGAACGCCTCGACGTCACTTCCGGCGTAATCAGCACGTTCCAGAAGTCGCACAGTCAGTGACGTGTCGATGCTGAAAGAATGCAGACGCTCAACACGAGCTCAGATTGTTATGTTTATTGATAATAAACAAAATATAAATAATTTTGACTTGTGAAAAATGGTCCACATTAAGAACTTTAACGGCGGAGCTAGTGTCCTCGAAGACTTCAAGTGTAATTTAACACAGAAAGACAATAAAGAAGCTATAAAGAAACTTCTGCAATTATAATATACATTTTTTAAACAGGATTTAAAATGGTTTGTGTTGTTACTGCATACACTGCCTCACTGATTGTGCATTGTAATATGAGAAACAAAAAGTCAGTCTTGCAACTTTTGTAAGGCATGTTTACTATCTTCAGTCCTCTACAGTTTACTCTGAGGAGCCGTCTTCACTCGAATCACTCCCTCTTGTGCACAGGAAGCTGCGAGAATGCCATCCTGTCTCCACAAGCGGCCCTGCACGAAGCCTCTGCTGCCTCCTGTCAGGAAACACAGCTATGTTAAACACTGAAACATCTACAGATCATCAGCATATACATATACGGCATGAACACATGGAAGAGTGGACAGAAGCGTCTGCTGACCTGACCAAGGGCTTTCACATTCATAGAGCATCCACTCGTCCGCTCTGAAGGTGCTGTGAAACCACATGGCATGATCGAGCGAGGCTGAGAACTGGGCCCTGTGACGCGGGTGAGGTAACAGTGCGGTCCCCAGGAAGGAGTAGTCCGACACATACGCTGCCACGCAGCAGTGCAGCTTCATATCACCGGCCCCTGAAACAGCACACAACTACAGCCTCAGCACAGGCAGCTGCTCAAATCTCAAATAAACACTACAGTCTGTACACCTGGATACATTCAGATTACAAGACCAGGAGTTAAAAAAGAGATGAAGTTTTCTTTTACAGAGATTGTAATCACAACTACGAAACTATATTTATAATATCTATAAGAGCAGAGTGTAACCAAAACAAATGCATATGCATGAGAGGATTCCTCAAGATTTCTGTTTAATTAAATACATTTTCCAGGTACCAGATTACCTATATGTCCTCTCGCTCGCACCCAGAACAGTTTCTTGGGTTCCATGGCAACACGTCTGTAGAAATCGGGTGGGTTGACTGGCTTGATCTCTATAGGAACTTCATCAGCAAGGATTTTATTTAAACCCTGTCGCGTATTGTCTGCCAGGTTTGGATCGCTGGAAAACAAAACGTAAATCCCACATGAGTGTGACAACAGGTGTTAATAACAGACCGGACAAGCAGATGACGGAGACCTGAGGTAGTGCTGGATGAGCTCCTCGACGGTGAGCAGTGTGTCCGGCGGAGGGACCGAGGGCATGATGAACTGATGCTCCAGTGGACTCGGCTGCTGCAGGTGAAACGACGCCTGACAGATCAGAATGGGCTGACCGTGCTGAATGGCTTTGACAGATCGCACACAGAAACTGCGGCCATCCCGAGTCCTCTCCACCTGGTACAGCACTGGGACCTTCGGGTCCCCTGAAACACACACACACACGTTCACAAAATAAAGGGAAACCAAACTTTCCATATACATAAGCATATATGTAATTAGAAAAAAAGTGTTAGTTGACCTGCTCTCACAAAGTAGCAGTGCAGTGAATGGGCGTAGAGATGCTCACTGACAGAATTGGCTGCAGCTACAAGAGCCTGACCAACAATCTGGCCCCCGAAGAGCCGTTGAGTGCGAGGAACCCAGTGATGTGTCCCTCTGCGAGACAGAAAAACTGTCAGAAAAATTATACTTTGTGAGACAGAAAAATGATAATTTGTTTTAGTGTGGAAGGTCCTTCAATACTAGAAGATGCTATATATATATACCCATTTTTGAATGGGTTTTCTTTCACAATCCTCTCCAGGGTGCAGTTATCCCTATTGCTTGTACACTTTTATCTACCCCATCAATTCCTTCCCTTTCTCCTCTCTATTAACGTTCTTGGACACAGAACTCTGTGAACACCAGCCTCTTTTGCAATGACCTTTTGTGTCTTGCCCTCCTTGTGCAAGGTGTCAATGGTCATCTTTTGGACAACTGTCTAGTCAGCAGTCTTCCCCATGATTGTGTATCCTACAGAACTAGACTGACAGACCATTTAAAGGCTTTCCAGGTGTTTTGAGTTAATTATCTGATTAGAGTGTGGCACCAGGTGTCTGTAATATTGAACCTTTTCACAATATTCTAATTTTCTGAAATACTGAATTTGGGATTTTCCTTGGTTATAACAGTTATAATCATCAAAATTAAAAGAAACAAACATTTGAAATACATCAGCCTGTGTGTAATGAATGAATATAATATACAAGTTTCACTTTTTGAACGGAATTAGTAAAATAAATCAACTTTTTGATTATATTCTAATTATATGACCAGCACCTGTATATATTCACACAAAGCGAAATGACTCGTCCTGTAGAACTGTAGTGTTAATACAGGACATATAACATTATATGTTTACCTGTACAGGTCGGTGTCGAGCTTGTCTAAATTCAAGACACTTGTAACCAGGACACTTCTGAGATCAGCTTCACCTGACTTAGACACATGGTTTGCTACAATATCAACTCGAGATTCACTGCCGCCTTCAGCCATGTTTACTGTATCTGTGTGGACTCAGGGTTGCCAGGGCTTGATAATAAAACCCTCCCAAACGCTACTCAAAAACTAGTCACATCGTCTTTCGATGGGTCCAGGTTTAAAATAACAATTATTTTCCATTCCAGAGGATAAATATGACGCTTAAGGGGACGCTTCATACAGCAGCAACAGTGTAAAAGTATCCAAATTCCACAGGAAAACTGCGGACGTGGCAACACAGGCGTAGAGGGCGGAAACGATTCAAAACCCGTTCAACGATTCATTTGCGCCAAAAGGTTCACGGGAGTATGCGTGGCGTGTCACAATGTTTAAATGTCGTAGTGACATATTTTGGTCAACATTGCTGCATATTGTTAAATAAGTGCATAGAAATGGAAAGGATAACACTAGTAATGGGAGAAATGAATCATTCGGAACCTTTGAATCAATTGAACCATGATTCACTGATTGAACCGAGTGTTCGGAACAGCGCACTCTGAGGACATCTGTTGCTCAAATGCAAGCTACAATCATTTTAAGATTTTCTTTAATCTTCTGAATCTTTTCCAAATATCCTGAGACCCAGCTATTGAGTTTTTGTCCCTGTAGTGGTCATTATATTTAAGTGAATTTCTATGAGACCCCAGTTGTAAGTCTGGATGTCAAGAGCGCATTCAGGGCTTTTTTTCTTTCTTTCTAGAAATACCAAATATTTGGAAGTTTCTCCACGAGTCCACGACCACTCCCTCCAGAACTTATATCTTATAAATACCCGAAATAGTGTGTAATGTAGCTATGTTTTATTTAACATGTTTTATTGTTTTGTTATGTAGCTGTAAGTTAGTGTTTAATATTTGTTTTATATGGGTAACAGGGAAAATGATGGCAAGTTAAGAACAAATGTTCCAGTAGCATTAATAGAACATTTGTTCAACGATATCTGGTGCGTTCACAAAAACATTATTTATACATCGCTCACGGAAGGTTTTGTTATTTATTTATTTGATTATTTAATGTTTTAGTTGGAGATTCTTCTAGCGTTTTTTTTAACGATCTGCTTTTAGAACGTTCAGAGAATATTCAAAAATAATTCCCTTATTTGCAAAATTCTAGAATGGAACATTGAATCTCCTTATGTTTTCTATACCATTCGCATAAGAAACACACACAAACACACACACACACACACACACACACACACACACACACACACACACACAAAACACAACACACATATATATAAACTGGACGTTTTGAATGTTCAGCAAACATAAATGTTTTTAACTTAATGGGAAAACCTTCAAATAGCCTAGTCTACCCTAAATATCAGAAGAAAAGTGTCTCTTTTAGCTGTGTGTTGATGGGATCTGTTGACCGCTGTGAATCAGTCTGATCTGATCTATCTGACAGTATTTCGCCTCTCATCAGCCTCTATCATAAAGAGCCCACAGGAGGGCGTCACAGGCTAATGAATCTGTAGTTCCTCTGTGAAATCACAAATGTGTTTAAAATAACAACTATGACTTAGGAAATTATAAATTCACTTTCATCTTTTAAACTTACGAAGGATCCAGTAACAACAAATTAGGCTATATGTTTCATAATAACCAAATGCACGTTTCCCCCTCAGCACCCGCTCGTGCACGCGCACGCGCGCCCGCTCTCCTCCCTCACCGCTGCTGTGTGGTAAGTTCAGTAATCACACCCCATACTGCTGTAGCTGTCAAACTGAAGCGCGCGCGCTGCTCTTCTGTGCATCCTCGTCTGTTCTCATCTCCATGGCCACATCAGATGGATCAGAAGATCGCGTTGTGCGGAGAGGAAGATCTCACAGTGACCCGAGCATTACCGACGCGCGTGTCGTCTATACGAACAGCACAGGTGAGTGATCTACATACAGTAAACCGTTTCTGATTTTAACATGGCGGAGGGATAGTTAGGTATAGGAGCAGTGGCCGTTTTTCGAGAAAACAGAACAGTAATATTGGCGTGACTGGATGTGTATATTCCAGCATCGCTCACAGGCTGTGGATGAAATGGCTCAGTGCTCGGTGCTGATGCTGATGCTGATGCTGATGCTGGTGCTGATGCTGCTGTGACGCGCCGGGCTTCCCCGTGACTGATGGATGCACATCCTGACATGTCCAGACTCATGAGCTCGTTTCAGTATTTGGTTAAAGCCTGGTATTAAAAGCGACATGTTTGCCCAGTCTTTTTACCTTCAGTGTCCTCTGCGTTTGCCCAGCAGCACACATGACTAATCACAGCTGTGAATCATGTCTTTTACTGACCTTTATATGCACTAGACTGTGATTCATCCTGCAGCTGGAAGGATGACTGAATGAAGGATGAGCCTTTATTACTTCAAGTGTTTGTAATGGCTTCATTAGAGGGGATGAATACAATTAACTGAGACAGGCCTAACTTATCACAGAGATCCTTTCCAATCATACAGTCGTTGAGAGCCAAACTACTACCTTCTGTTAGTGAGAGGACATGAGAAAGCAGCTGTTAGTAGAAGCTGTTGTTTCTGACTAGTTCTGTAGTGCTGAAAATGGGTTTGTATCTGCCGCAGTAAACATTTGCTTAACTCTGGAATTTGTGATAATCAACATTTATTATTTCTGAACGTACTTCTGCATCACTATGTGGGAAACTACTCGCTCTGTAAGGCTAATGTGGGATTATTGACTGAAATGTGTTAAAAGCTCTCTGTTTGGACACAGACAGATGGTGAACATTTATCCTTGGATTTGTCACCGATCACACCGGCCCATAACATATCAACGGCTTAATGCTATCTACATAGTTGCTTATTTAACTGCTTTCCCAGATGATGTGGCGTTAAAGTGCAATAGATACTGCGGTAAAATCAGCATCTGTAGTCAAAACCGTATTTATATCCTTCTGCAACTAATACAGGGAATGTTTGTTTGACAGCTGCTTGTCGCTTGTGTTTTATTATGTGAAGTTGATGTAACTTAACCCCTGTTGGGGAAAGTGAAATCTGATTACGTAATTCACACTGTTTGTAATGTTACACTGAACGTAACATCACTGCCTTGTTGTGCACTTCAAATCTTAAAACTAGAAAATATGATATTACTTTCAACACATTTAAAGAAAACGTACTTAAAAAAAAGTCTGTAAAGTACAATAAATAATCATGTTTTAATAATCTTTTGTTGTGCTTTAAAGAAGTGCACACATGTCGAATCTCTATTAATTAACTTCTGGAACTCAGTTGGTGTAAAGAATGTTTTATTACATAACCTAACATGCATTGATGTGGAAACATCTGAATACACTGGTTCTGATGAAGTCAAAAGTATTATTCAGTGCGACTGAATCAACCTAATGAAGTTACACAAACAAACGCTGCTTTTAAAAATTAAACTGCACATTTGTTCTTTTACAGTCTACAGCATGACTTGCAATGCCAAGGTCATGTTTGACAAGGAACACATTTACTGAGAAATCTATGCACAGTGAAGTGATTTGAACAGAGCAAAATATAATCTTTAAAAGATACTTTAAAAGAGATTGTCTTTAAAAGAGTTTTATTTAACATTTAATGGCAATTAAACTATATACAAGCAGAAATTCTGCTATGTAACTATTTTCCCCTGAATGCCTTCAAAAAAAAAGAAAAGCAAAACCAACCCAGGTTTGTCATTTTACATGTCAAACTGTCTCTTCCTGTCAAAGTGGGCTTTCCTTGTCCTTAATCAGCAGCAGACATGGACTCAACTTTTCAAACTGGTTGTGTGACATTATTGGTGAAAAAAACAACAACCTTTTTTACAAGATATAACCAGCTCCGAAAAGTGTGAATGGGAAAATATGCCGAATACAGTAGACACAGCATCTGTTTTGATGGTAAATTTGCTGAAATTGTTTTTGGAAATCATTCGCTTTTCATTTAAAATAAAACTAGCTAAGTCACAATTACAAAATTTGATAGTATTGTACAATTATAATATAACAAAATGAAACAAACTACATAAAAGCATAAAAAAGCAAAGACACTCATTATAGAAGTAGAGTTAAGAGATCTTGCTTATTTTTGGGTAGAAAAGGTGCATCCCCTCTTGCTCCGACCATAGTGATGTCATAAATACTCCTAAATAAGACCTTGCCAGAAGGACTTGAAAAGCACTTGTTAACAGTGTTGTAATTGAGACAAGCTCATGAGCTCACAAGCTATATGATCCCATCATATACACCAGTCAGCACAGACCATAACATGTATCTGTAGTAACTGGACAAGACCAAGACCATGGAAATACTGTCCCAAAGTACTGGACAATACAATATGTGCTTTTTCAGAAGAGGAGAAGATATCTTCCCTTAAAATACGCCCCAGTCCATATAATCACATCTCAGTGCACATCAGAATATTGGCAGCATGCTGCATAACAAAATAGGAGCTGGCAGTGATGCCAGTGGCCAAGTCTTCTCGTCTCTTTCACTGAGAACAAAGCCTTCCATCCCTGCAGCACACCCACTGCGGCTTTGATCTTGCCTCTTGAGAAACAGCCAAAGAGATAAACAGATACTGTACAGGAGGCGACGCTGAGGAGAGGACATGACGAGGTGTCCGAACAAGAGAGAAATAGGAATGTTTGGGCCACGTTTCTGTATTATTCAGGGCTGAATGGTCGCACAGATTGTTTAGGGCACAGATGTAGCCCACACTAGCTAAACATTGGCATGTTCTCACTGTTCTCCCTGCAGTCAGTGCAGTATTGTGCAGTATCCACACTGTGGTGGGGAGCAGCAGGCCACTGAAGACTCTCTCAATGTTGTAGCTGTGTGTAGTTCACTGCACATGACTCATCAGCTGCTGAAGCAACATTTCATACAGGCCACAAACTGTAATTTCCACTGACATTCACATGCCTTAGATTGATTATTTGTGTATGTAATAAAGTTATGCAGGGGTCATGTATTGTTGTAGCCCTCAAACAGGTTTGCCTTTTTTATTCTGTGACAAGGATAAGTTTTCAACATGTATTTAGCAAGCGACAACCTCCCACTCTCTGGATGATTGAGGCTGGCTGCAAAAGGGAGTCAGTCCCATAGACTCCCATGTTAAAATGCCCAACTTTACAGCAGAAAAAAGCATGTTTACAGCCTGGGTCAAAAGTGATTTTGGCCTAAGTAGCTAATTTCATCCTTCATGACAACTGTGACGGGGTTGATTTTTTTTATAACTCATCCGTTTGAATTATATTAAGCCTTAAATTTCTGCATAATTAAGGGCGTGGCCACTTGAGTGACAGGTGGATTGAAGCTACTGTCACCGTCCTCAAGCTAGGTGGGCGTGGTTTCAGCAACCTGCTCTCGCCTTTTTGCCCATTTTTGATTATCTGGGAGTGACGCGCAGCCAAAATGGTGACGGCGGGCTCGTCCTACTTTTGGCTTCAAGAACGCTCTTCGGAAACCTATGGTTGACGTCACGGACACTACGTCCATGTTTTTATACAGTCTATGGTATTTTTCACCTGCCAGACAACAAAATAGGTTTTCATCGATAATTTATTTATTAATCTCTTGAATCATATTATATATATAAATAGGGACTACATAATAACTCAGAGACTTAGGGGGACATTTTTTACTTCTTATTGGTAAAAAAAATACAATAAAAATATCCACACACTATACAACACATAACATCATGGAATACCATACAGTAAACCCCTGGCGAACATGTGATCAGTTCACTGGAAAAATCACCACTTGTGTTCTCTACAGAAAGTGTAAAAATCCTCCTGACATCTTTCCTCCATACTGATCTTAGATCAGTTTAGCTCTGTATGAAGGCTGCAGATGGTTAGTGTTTGAGATGAAGGAGCTGGTCACAGATCACTATGAAGCTTTGCAGATCAGTCTCTTTGTCCCCAGGGTGGCTCCAGGGTGTCTTGAGCTGGATTATACTCCTCCTCTAACCCACAGGAAGCTGTTGGATCAGTTTTGCATGTACATCAAAGAGAACCCCACTGATTCTCCCTTATTTTCATTGGATGTTCCACCGATTTTAGGACTATTAGATTAAGACCCCCCCCCACCTCATTTGTGTTCATGTTTTATTAATCAGCCATCTATATTTAGCCGTTGTAGGACGTTTGCAGTGAATATTCAGAGCAGTGATTAATCCAGAGCATGCAGGAGGGAGATGTAAGCGCACTGCTTTAGTGATGTGTGTGCTGAGCTAGTGCTGAGGTCGAGGACAACACAGACCTGCCAGCTCCATTTCCTTCCAACCGTCTGAAAGTACAATCAAATCAGCCCAAATACTTAAATAGTGAAGTTGTAAGGGGGAGGGAATGTGTAAAACATTGTGAATGAGTTGTGTTCTACAAACCCGATTCCAAAAAAGTTGTGACATTGTACTAATTGTGATTAAAAAAGGAATGGAATAATTTACAAATCCCATAAACTTATATTTTATTCACATTAGAATATAGATAACATATCAAAAGTCATGCCAAATATTGGCTCATTTTGGATTTTGGTAGCAGTAAGAGACCGGAAAAGTTCAATGTAAATAAGGAACAGCTGGAGGAGCTGTTTGCAATTTAGTAGGTCAATTGGCAACAAGACTGGGTATAAAAAGTGCCTCTCAGAGTGGCAGTGTCTCTCAGAAGTCAAGATGGGCAGAGGATCACCAAGTCCCCCAATGCTGCGGTGAAAAATAGTGTATTAAATCAGAAAGGAGTTTCTCAGAGAAAAATTGTGAATTTGTGAAGTTTGAAATTATCATCATCTAAAGACAGATTTTATGTGGGCCTGGTCAGCCATTGTTTGTTTCTTTAACTTTCTCTATCATAAATTTGAGCTTTGCATAATTAATTTGCTGATTTAGTGTCCATTTTCTAGTGAATTTTGGGTTGACTGAAATCATTGGATCTGTAAACTTCACATAAAACGAAAGATAATTTTAAGCAGAGACAGAAGTGAGCAGTAATCAAAAGCAATTATAGTAGGTCATGGGTAAGATAATATTGGTATTGGGAATGTTATGGAATTAAACAAATCTGATTCCATTTTCATCAACCTAGTCTCATGAGAAATGCATCTAGTTTACGAGATGGCAAGATGGTTTCATTTGCATAAAAAAATATTATTAAAAAAAACATACAAATGAGACTATATGAATACACACAAATTTGCAGTTCATCAAAATGCAAAATAGTAAAGAATTGGGTCCGTGTACTTTTGCATCCATTCAGTTAAAAATGTGTGAAGGTGAAAATGAGTTTGGGTCTACTTAATCTATTAATCAGTGCCCTGATTGCACACATACAGCACATAGAAGCCTATTTGACATCTGCAAAACTTATTTTTTTGTTTGCTCATATGCAATACATATGCAATACTATAGGATGTATTTTTATCAGATGTCCATAAGATGTTCATGATTTAGAATGTGTAAAACTGAGGTCTATCAGATGTTTGAACACAGCAGATGCTTTTCCAGATAGAGAGATCTTTAACAGTCATCTTGCAGACATTCCTCTTCTATCAGAGCAGTATCAGTTGATTTCTTGAACACTATGGCCAATCAGATGTTTTAATTCAGAATCCTCTCATTCCTCAAAATGCAGCAGTTTTGTTAAGTGCTGACTGCTGAGTAGTACAAACTCGCGAATACTCTCATTATAATAATCAAAGTGTAAACAGATTTATTGATAATAACGGAAATTTGTGAGATCGCAATTAAATGAAATGAGTGTGAGATTTTTTTAAGGAAGTGCTCCTTGTGCACTTTCTTGGCTATAGTCGATTGTATTGTTTATGAAGGTGGGACAGGATTCTACAATGTCTAATTTAAAGTCATACTCTAAACTCATGTATTAAGTCTCTCCATTGTGGACACAATTGTAGTTTTCAATCAAATGTGTGGGAGAAGCATTACTTTTAATTTGGCCAAAGAGAACTTGTAAACTTTCAGTCTCATGGCATTACATTTAGACTGCAATCTTACAGCTCTATTTCTAGCATTTAAAAGCAGTGCAGTGTAGCCATGAAATAGCTGTGCAACTATGAATTAATTCCCAAAACTAGAATCAATCAACATTTGATGTCCATGCATTTGTTTATCGGGTAATTAACCATTCCTTCAGGATGATGCAAGTCATCCTCACAAAGCATCGGGGTAATAATCACCCTGTCTTTATCTAATTTGTGATAATGACTTTACCGCAAGGACTCTGTATCCGCTGTCCTGTTTGCATTATAATATGTCCTGACCTCTGTTATTAAAGCTGTGTATAGAATCGGGACATTTAGTCCTGTGACATTATTTGAGGCATGCTGGGAAGTGTCAGGAAAAGAAGGAGGTCTATAAAAAGGCACCTGCCTGCATGTTCCCCTGAGGACTGGGAAAACGGTGCTAAAGAGGGAGGTTAAGAGACGAGAGGCCCTGCCAAATGGATCTGCAGGGGTGGAGCATTTCTACAGCCTCTGTGGAAGACTCAGTACTGCTGAGACGACAGTTATTCCAGTTTGTTTACACCGTGGAAGACTTTAGTACATCCCAAAACAGTAGGGACTGTATGTTGAGACTTCTGAGGAATGAGTCAGATCTGGTGGCTTGTGGGGGATTGCAGGGGCTTTTGGTTCCCATCCAGTGTCACTGCCGTCGGTCTGTGACTAGCGTACGATGTCGAGGCAATTGTTACGTGTCCACCTGGCTGACAGCAGGGGGTTACGGTGTGCTGCGCTTTGGTGTCACCAATGACCCATCAGTCTTAAGTGACCTTCAGTTTCACTGTGTATGTGCAGAGCTTTGTGGTCAGAGCCATACAGAACCAGTGTTACAATGCAGCATTAGAGCTGGGTCCATATACACGGGAAAATTATGTTTTAAGGTTGCAAATGAAACATATATTATTAGAGTATATTTTACAAGAAAATAGAATCTCAGTCTTTCTAATTTGATGTCTAAATACATTTGTAACTTGCTGTTTCGCTGTAAATATTTGTGAAAAGTGTTAGCGACATTACTGAGTGAAAATTGTTTCAAAGTAAATCCTACTCCATTTTTTTTTGGTGTAGAATTGCATTGAAAATTCGTTCAAATTACACAAAAAAATCAAACAATCAATATTGTATTAAACCTACTTTGCTTAAACCAATGCATCAATATCATGGTAAACTATTTTTTTATATATATATTTAATTTAGGATTGCCTGGAATGCTCTGTATTCAGTGGTGTTACTAAAATAAGCAATTGCTCCACTGACAAATCTTTGGATGCTAATTATTGCTATAGTTATCTTTATAGTTATCTTCATTAGTGTGAGCACATCTGTAGGCTGTACCCCTGAGGAGAACAAGAATATTCACAAATAATGACAACGCTAATTAGTCAACACTAAGCCTAAAACACCAGAATACCAAGAAACTTTGCAGCCCATTGTATCAGTTGAATATGATCGGAAGCAAATGTTTTTGCATTGCTTTTGATAATTATTTTGGTCTTCATAGGGTGAAGTAAATGCCTGTTGAAAGTCTAGGTGCAGTGTTTTTCTGCATCACACTGTGTGCTCTTTCAGGGCTCTACTCTCCACTGAGTTCGTTTAGGAATAGTTGTAATCTGTCATGTTGACAGCAGCGTTTGTAAAACCGAATACATACAGTACGCTTGTAGTCAAACTCAGATTACTGATTCTCCGGTTCCCCTCCCACACAGAACCAGGCAGAGCTTTCCCTGACTTCCCAAACTGAGCCCCACGATGGGCTGAACTATGATGTCACTGTCAGCCAGCCGATTCCCAGGTTCGTGACACACCTCACTCCCATTGGATGGTTCGGATGAGTGACAGGGGAAGGCGGGACCCTCTGATTGAAGCTAGCTGGAGCCTGAAAGAGAAAGTGGGAGTGTTTGTTTTTGCACTGACCAGCTCGCAAAAGCAGGCTTGAGAGAGCAGAGAGATTATGAACTGTAGCCATCACTCAAGACGCTCCACACTTCATTAAATCGACATTTGCACATGCCGCCAGAGAGCAGATTAGCTCAGATGCCAACAGCTCTTGAGAAACGAGACGGCGGGAAACGACTGGCATGCAAGACAACTACTCTTTTCTTTGGATGCAAACCAGTCAGCATAAACCAGAGGATGCAAATCAAACCAGAACAATGGGTTATGATGGAAACGTGGGGTGCCAATCTGTTATATTAAAGGAAGAATTCACCCAGAAATAAAACATTTGCTAAAAATGTACACAGCCTCAGTACATCCCAGATGTATATGTGTTTGCTTTTTCACGTGAACAGATTCGGAGAAACTTAGCATTACAGTTAATGGGTGCCATCAGAATGATAGTCCAAACAGCTGATAAACGCATCACAGTAATCCACAAGTAATCTGGAGAAGTGAAAAACTGTGAGTTTGGAAGAAACAAATCTATCATTAAGACTATATTAACTTCAAATCTTTGCTTTCACGTAAGATATGAGTCCATAATCCATAATAAAGTCATCTGCTCTGAACCATGTGGCTGGATTTTGACGTGAGAGACAACAGAGGATGGACTTTTTTCACTGGTAGATTTTCTTAAAGATTGCAGACTACAGAAAAAATTAAAAAAAAACGTTCAGTGCAAATGATAAAAAGTGACTCTATAATCATTTATAGAAAGAATAGCAAAATAAACAGAATTGTCACAAAAAGGTGGAGAAAATGTTTTTGATCTCTTATGTTGTTGAACTATGTGCATCCATTCAAACATTCACTACTCGCTGATCACTGAATACTTCTCTCTGTCTCTCCCAACATCTACAGAGACTGGAAAACTGGGTCGGGCTTTCTGGGATGGTACTCAAATGGTTCAGATCATACTTAGTAGGGAGAGTTTATTATGTGAGTCTAGGAGAGCATAAGTCTAAGTGGATGTCCATGACATGCGGAGTCCCACAAGGCTCAATTATTGTACCGCTTAATCGGTTAAACAAGGAGAAAACTGAAGTCATTGCATTTGGAAACAAAGATGAAGTGTTCAAGGTGAATGCATACCTTGACTCTAGGGGTCAAACAAATAAAAATCAAGTCAGGAATCTTGGTGTGATTCTGGAGATAGACCTTAGTTTCAGTAGTCATGTCAAAGCTCATCCAGAACGCTGCTGCCAGGATTCTGACTAGAACCAGAAAATCTGAGCATATCACACCAGTCCTCGGGTCCTTACACTGGCTTCCAGTTACATTTAGGATTGATTTTAAAGTACAACAGCAAATATGCTCACTAAATATAAACCTAACAGACCACTCAGAATCGAGTCAGGATTGAGTTAGAAATACCAAGGGTTCACACAAAACAAGGGGAATCTGCTTTTAGTTACTATGCTTCCCGCAGCTGGAACAAGAGATCAGATGTGCTAAAACACTAGTCACATTTAAATCCAGACTCAAAACTCATCTGTTTAGCTGTGCATTTACTGAATGAGAACTGTGCAATGTTTGAACTATATTTTATGTATAATAATTTCCTATTTTTAACCATTTTAAATTAATTTTAAATCAATTCCTTTTTTAAATGTTGTGTTTTTTATGATTATTTTACTTCCTTTTATGTAAAGCACTTTGAATTACCAATTACCAATAAGGAATTTTTTTTTTTTTCACACAGTAAAGTAAAATACAAAGTGCCGGGTGTGTACACAATGACATAATTTCACATTTTTGGCTGAAATATTCCTCTTTAGTTTTAGTTTGCATTATTTCTTTCATGGCTTTCTCAGTTTAGGCCCTGTCCCGTGATCAGTCCATGTTGGCATCCATTTAATTTGCCTCACTTCTATTCAATGCATGGCAAGGAAATTTCATACACAAATGTGCTATAAAAAATAAACTTGCCTTGCCATGCATTGGCAGCCCAAAATGTGAAATTCTAAAAAAAAAAGAAAGAAAATAAATTATTTTTATTGCACATTTCCATGTAATCATAAAGGGAACTGAAGTGTTCAAGCTCCAAAAATGGAGTGTTCACCCCCCAAAAGAATAAAAGTATCTCTATGACTTATAGTGCACTATATTTCAATTCTTCCAAAGTCATCTGATGGACTGTTGTGGTAAATCAATGAATGGACATCAATACTGTTCTACTACTGATGAATTCATTCATCCACCACAGAGTTTCAGTTTAAGGTTATCTGTGTTTACAGTTTTGTTACTCTATTATTCAAACCAGTTGTGAACCACAGAATATCCCATTCGGTCATGCGTGTTTCGGGGGTTGGGTTTCTGACCCACATAGGTGGTCCCATATGTCGTTCAGTCATATGTTATGCTTTTTTATTTCCATGCCATGCTGATTTGAAATGACCCTAAGGGAGTACAGTTAAGAGCCATCAGCATGCACTCCTGACTGCTGCAAGTGTCTTTATGAATGATGCACACATTGACCTAAATGCTTGAAGAACTGAATAACACCAAAATACACACATACATTCTTGCTCTCTGAGATGCCTCGTAAATAATATGTTTCCTAGATGTCAACATGCCAATCTGAGAAAAACAAGCTGTAATGAATAAATATAAGTCATACAGCATGAAAATGTCGGATGTTTTGCATGTGGAATGGAGAGCTTTTCCCTCATTTTGGGCGGTAATTAGGGCAGCATGCTGATGCCCAGCAGGACGGATGTAGCTGCCGCTCACCCACACATCAAAGGAAGCGCGAGAACGAGCGATTGAGAGAAAAACAACACACTCAGAGAGGTCATGAGTCAGGACTCATCCTCAGTCCCCTCTGATTGTGCTCTCATTAGAGACGGTTGAAAACAACTATATACTGTACATGTGAGATGTTTATGGTCCAAACTATCAGGATTGTCATCCTTCCAGGCAACAGCAAAACCCACTTTGAAAATATGACTGATTATTTAAATGTTTTCCATAGTAAACATTTTCAAACTCGATTACTCTTTTATATATATATATATATATATATATATATACCATGGACTATACTTAAGTGCAAACTGAATGTAATGTTTTTAGACACTTAACTGAATGTGATTTACATTTAAGTGAAAATGTAAAATAGTTTAAGTTTATATCGAATCAAATCAATAAGTGGAATCATACCAAGTGTTTTTTGACTCACTCAAGAAGATTTTACATTACACTTAAGTGCATCTTTATATGTAAATTCATAATTATATTTCTTTGAATTATGGTTAAAGTGTATAGCGGAATGTACTCATAAGCATTTATGATAAACTAAAATACACTTCAATGTCATTTCTAGTTTTAATGTAATGTATTTTAATATATCTGTAGTTACACATTTGACGATCACATGATGAAGCTGCAATTTAGTACATGCAAAATATATTAACTGAAATGTAATACTGAATAACACACTAGATTATAGAGTTTATTACAAAGCACACTTTTTAAAAGTACACATACAGTCATGGGCAAAAATATGGGCACCCTTGGTAAATATGATCAAAGAAGGCTGTGAAAATTCACAAAAATGTATCCTTTCATTGAATAATACGAATTTATAATGGGAGGAAATATCATTATGAAATAAATGTTTTTCTCTAATACACATTGGCCACAATTAATGGCATCCTTTTATTCAATATATTTTGAAACCTCCATTTGCCAGTTTAACAGCTCTGAGTTTTCTCCTATAATGCCTGATGAGGTTAGAGAACTCCTGACAAGAGATCAGAGACCATTCCTTCATCCAGAATCACTCCAGACCCGTCAGATTCCCAGCTTCTCCTCTTCAGTTCACTCCTCTCATGTTCTGTAGGGTTCAGGTCTGAGGGCTATAGCAGAAGCTTGGTTTTGAGCTCAGTGACCCATTTCGGTGTTGTTTTTGAGGTTTGTGTTTGGATTATTGTACGGTTGAATGATCCAGACATGGCCCATTATAAGATTTCTAACAGAGTCAGTCACTTTTTTATTTTTTATCTGTTGGTATTTGATAGAATCCATGATGCAATGTGTCTAAACAAGATGTCTAGGACTTCCAGCAGAAATATAGGCCCACAACATCAAAAATACAGCTGTATATTTCATTGTACACATGGGGTACTGTTTCTCTCTGTTTTCACCAAACCCATCTTGAGTGTTTATTGCTAAAAAGCTCATTTTTAGTTTCATCTGATCATAGAAGCCAGTCCCATTTGAAGTTCCAGTTGTGTCTGATAACTGAATATGCTTTAGTTTGTTTTTGGATGAGCTAGGAGAATTTTTCTTGAAACCCTCCCAAACAACATGTGTTGATGTAGGTGCTGTTTGACAATTTTTAAAAGGTTTTCTGACCTGAGACTCAACTATTTTCTGCAGTTATCCAGCTGTGATCCTTGGAGAGTCTTTAACCACTAATCTATTGGAATTGGCGTGTGATGTTCATTTAGCTGCTGAATGTTCTTGCATTATGGTCACGACAGCAGATGTTTACCTCACAGACTGCTTAGACTTCATTAGTTTTACTGTGGTCTCCAGTAGCTATAGCATGCTTCTTCCTAAATCCTTCTGCAGTCAAAAAGTGCCGTGTACACTTTAAACAAGCTGCGTAGAACTGATTTTCAAGATATCCACAGAAGACACAGAAGACATAGAATGAATTATTTCCATGCCATAGTTTATACACTGTCACTATCAGACGTTTCAGTTTTAATGCATCTCCGTGTTAGAGGTTTGCTGAAGCACAGCACTGCAGTGGCATGTAAAGGTTTTATCTGACCCTTCTCATCACCACATATGAGACCATTGAGCCTCTGGTTACTGGGGGTGGTGGGATATAGCTTTTTATTAGCATGATTAAAGATACACATTTTATTTTTATTGTTATCATATGATAAATAGAATGTAATTCATAAATATTGCTGTTTAATTAAACATTTAAATATAAAAGTTTACCATTCAAATGTCTTCTGCTCACCAAGGCTGCACTTATTTGATTAAAATACATTAAAAACAGTAACATTGTGAAATATTATTACAATTTACAACAACTGTTTACTATTGAAATATATTTTGACATTTTGATTTATTTCTGTGATGCTCCGCTGTATTTTCAGCATCATTCCTCCAGTCTTCAGTGTCACATGATCTTCAGAAATCAGAATAATATGTTTTTAATAATAAAATTTCTGATTATTATCAGTGTTGAACACAATTGTGCTGCACAATATTTCTGTGGAAACCGTGTTTCCTTGTTGAACAGTAAAGTTCAAAAGAACAACATTTATCTGAAATAGAAGTCTTTTGTAACATTACCAGTGTCTATACTGTCACTTTTGATCAATTTAATGCATCCTTGATAAATGTAAAATATTACTGACCCCAAACTTATCATTAATAACAAGAAAATTAATGAATGGTTTGTGACACCACTGTGCTATACACCCTATAAATTCCTGATGATAAGTCCTGCTCACTTTCCTCCCCATATCTCCTGTCTCTATGATTAAAAATAAGAATAATCCTCCCACTCAGAAGCATTCAAGACAAACCAGCACACGTTCTGCTGTAGAGTTAAGCCTGGATGATGAAGCTGGATGACTCAGACCTGTACACTAACACAAAACCTTGTTCTGCTGGGCTGCATCTCTTCCAAGGAAACATTTTGGGTTGAAAAAGACTTCCATAGGGAACATTCATATGCATTTCTTTTTCTTTGTGCATTAATTGAGTCGATAGCTTTCTGAAAAAAAAAAATAGAAGTTTCTACTAATACAGAAAGAAACAAAGTCACAGTCTGGCGTCCTGTGTGACATTCTTCCATGTTCATCCCTTCAGTCTCTAAATTTCAGCATGACTGAATTCCCAAAGCCTGAAAGACAGGAACATTGAAAATGCTGAACTCGATGCTGATGCATATTTGATGCTAAATCTAAACACTATTGCTGCAGACAGTCCTGGGCCATAAATATTTTCTATTCTATATGGTCAAAATGTGGTTTTAGCACCGAAAAATCAATCATAAAGCACTCTGCAGTTCTAGATCCATTCTTCTGTATATGTTTGGTGCTTTATGCCAGACATCTCCTCTGCTGTTGTCGACTCCACTCCCATGAGTCTAATAACCACTGTAGACTTTAAACAGTATTTATGCTGCACTGACCACAATCGATCGTGTCTGTAATACAATGTTTCTAAATATTGACGGATCTCCATTACAAGTCCTCAGAGAGTCTTTCTCTCTTGAATGCAGCGTTACGTACCGCTACAGTCTCTGGGGACATTAACTCCACTTCATCCTCATCGGTGTTCATATTAGCTCTGAACAATGTGAAATCGAGAAGAGAATTTGATTCGGAGATGCTTTCACAATTAACAAACATAAAATGCTCAGTCCAGAGGAGTCTCGATCCATGGGACTCCCATGATGTGGCGATTATGTACACAGATCAATGTGTTGAAACATTAAAAAAATTGGACCACAACTAATCAATTTTACATCATGACCTAGTTTGTGTTGTCAGTTTGCTAGCAAGCCAATGAAGGCCCGTGAAGAGATAGAAACAAACAAACCTCTTGACATTCTCCTGAGTGCTTCTCTTGGATGTTCAACATACTGTTATTTGCTATAATAACGCAGCTGTGTTGGTGACGTTATGATGGTCATTTAAAGGGAATAAAAATGGGGTGAAAAATCTATGAGACACAGAAGATGTTTAGCAGAATGTTCAAGCAAACAAACACTGACAGAACACGTCTTGTTCTTCTGAAGCCAGATTTCTCATTTCTACTCTTAAATGCAATAATCTCTGTTCAGAATGATTTCTTTCTCTGCAGCAGTTCAGAGAGTCGTATGTCCATCAGCACGCTCTCATAGTGTGAAATAAACCAATTCATGTTGTACTGAACATGCTTTCAAAATCAATCCTATGTGACCCCCAGATGTGTAATGAAAGAGAAACCATCTAAAATACTTCCAATATACCCTGAGAAAGATACACTGAGTGTTTGCCAGTTACTTAAGAGTGAACTCATGTGCCTTTGACTGCATTACGGCCTGTTACGAGATATGACATGTTATGTCCCATCTAAACCAACATTTTTCTCTTGTCTTATATTTTTAAAAGTTATCGTTTTTTTTTGCAAAGATGCATAAAGCATGTTATGGCTTCAGAGGACTAGAGCCGTTATACAGACTGCTTTTATAATGCATTTATGCAAAACTGCAATCCCTATTTTTATTACCATTTTATTATTAGCATATTATTAGTACAATAATACCCACATTCTTCAAAAATTCCCCTGTTGTGTTAAAGAGAGAGTCATGGAACAACTTATGTGACAAAGTACTCCATAAAGTATGTCTATTTTTCCCCAATGATCAGTAAGGTTAGAAATGTTTAATAGGTTTTATTTTTTTTTACTTTAAGGAATGTGGCCAAAAATTACTTTAAAAATGAAAGATGCCTTTACAAATATGGTATACTGAGTAAAACGAACGTCATGCATGTTTGAACCTTTCATCCGTGTGCGTATTCACATTAGCATCATCTCGTGTATGAAAGATTTTCAGCATCTACTGTAGGTCACACTCTTGCAAGAGAGTAGGCTATGGTTCTTTTTTCACACTCTTTTATTGTGAATAGGTTATTATTCAAGCCACAATTCAATATTGTAAGCAGAATAAAAGGCTAGAAAAAATAACGTCTTACGAATGACATTGAAAATGAACTGCTGTTTCGCTCGCGCGGTGCTTGGCTATGATGCTGCGCGCACGCGAGTGATTCTGCTAAGGGATGTTTTGTTGAGTTCATGGAAGCAGGGAAGATTCAAAAGTCCAGCTGTCCTAGTTCTCACACATTTCGATCCTGACACACACACACACACACACACACACACACACACACACACAGCACGCCTGAAGACCGTGGGGCGTGCGGTGAAACGGCAGCGCGCGCTGAACTCTTGAGCGTCGCGGGAACTTACTGAAAAGGCGCGTAAGTGTGTTTATTATGCATTCGTAGCATCAATACAGTTCTGTTGACTTCGTCACGGTTTATTTGTTATGGTTGAGAAAAATAATTTGAATTTATTTATTGATTTATTAGTTTTTTATCTCACAGTCACTGGCTGAGTTTGGATATAGTGTGTGTGTGAAGTAGCATTTGAGATATGTTGTTTACACAAAATTCATGCTAAATCTGACGCGTTTGAATCAGCTTGCAGTCTGTTTGATATTGCTATTCTAAAGCAATCGCAACTTCAGTCCCTTCAGGCATTCACCAAAAGATCTAGCCTCCAAATTATCAGTACCTTGTTTCATAGTCATGGGAAGAGTCTTTTAGTAATGGCTCCTGTTGAAGAACTTCCGGTTACACTTTATTTTGATAGTCCACTTTAGACATTCTACTGACTATAAGTAACTTTGTAACTACATATCAACTAAATCTCAGAAATTTGCAACTACATGTCTACTAACTCTCAGAGTAGACGGTTAGGGTAGGTTTAGGGTTAGTGTTAGGGGTAGGTTTAGGCTTAGTTTAAGTTGACAAAGAAAGTGTTAGAAGATGTTTAGCAGACAGTCTAATAATCCTCTTTTAACTGCTAGTTGACATGTAGTTGCAAAGTTACTTACTGCTAGTAGAGTGTCTAAAGTGGACTATCAAAATAAAGTGTTACCGAACTTCCTATCGATTTATTTCCTCACAGTCTAATAACAGAAGAGGTGTTGTGCAGGTGAAACACTCCAGCTGCGTACAGAGAGCAGAAAACACCAGATCACCTTCATGATTCAGAGGAAGCCGTGTGGGGGTGTACTCATCGATTTCTCCATGCATAGGCTACTGTCTTGTATTTTGATATGAATGACATACACTGCATCTCTCCAGTCGGTCCTGAGCATTACATGATAAATTCTTCACAACGACATCTAGAAATTATAAATAGAGGGATGCCTGGTGTGTGTTCCATGGCGCTCGACTCTGATTGGCTCTGCGTGGCAGTAGCCTCCCCATCCACCCAGCAACCCCCGTTAGTGATTCTGCAGCATCCGGAGGAGTCGTCATGGCAACGGCGCTCTGACCCTGGCTTGTGCTTTAGCTGCAGTAGCTAAAAGACTTGACCTGGATCCTGCACCGCTGGTTTAGTAAGACATGATCAGCTGACCTGCTTTCCATCGTCTGGGCTCTGTCTGACTGCACCACACCAGCATCTTGGAGAAATCTAAGCTGCACTGCATCCTCTGCTCTCTATAGAAACTTCACATGTGATCACAGTACTGCTGAGCTGTTATATAAGTGCATTGCATTAATGCGCAGTTTGTTGAGTGTTGATTTCAGCTACTACATTTAGCATTTATAAATGTTGATGATCATAAATGATTTTGTTACGGATGATTTAATGGCAGTGGAAGCTGTAGTAAACAGAATATGTTAATTTTTTTAGCTTAGCTGGAAGGGGCGAGTGTGGTCCTATCCACCACTAATATTACAGTGGGACTACATCCCATCACCCACTTGCTGCCATGCTTTACCACATAATGTGATAACATTTAGCCGCACCAGAAAGTACCACACCACCCGTAAAGAATAATAAATGCAATAAATACAATTTTATTTTCATCAACAATTTTATTTTTTTATATCAGCCTTGAAACTACAGCAATCGTGTCCTGTTTTGAATGCATTGATTCATTGAGCAGTGTGTGTGTGATGTAGATTCAGTGTAAGCTTTCACTAAATGAAGCATCAAATTATTGTATCGTTTGTTTTATATTACTGATTACATATTTAATGGTGCCTGCTAAGGCAAGCATTTCTATTAATAATGCTGAAATGTACTTTAAGATGTTTGTATTATTACATTTCTGTTAGCTTGTGCTTAGCTTGTGCAATGTGCAACAGGGAATAGTCCCTCTCTCTTAACAAAACAGCCGGTCGCTATTTGATGAAGTCATTGTGTCACTGCAGCTGTTAGTCTCCGGTTCCACATGTGCGAAATAACTTGTTATCTCAGTTTATGATGTTTTTATTTATTTATATTTTTGTGTTTTTGAAGCTGCAGCCACCAATATAGATAAGCTCACAGATACTATAACTCAATATATATACTTCTGTGAGGATATCTGCATTCCTACCAGGACATTCATATCATTCAATAATGATAAACCATGGTGGGAAAGTCAAACAGCTTTGTCGTGCAAAAGAGGACGCTTACAGAAGTGGGCGTTAAATCTTGTATGACCAGGCCAGAACTAACAAAGGAGATCAGAGCGGCTAAAAACTACTCTGAAGGGCTGAGAAAACAGGTCCTGGCATCAGTACGGACTGGTCTGAGGAACATCAGTCTGTGGAGAATCACCAACTGGCTGACCATCAGTCTCACACCCCTCTCACTCCAATCTGCACTCCTAACCCCCTGCAAACCCCTCCTTCCCTCTCATATCATTACACCTCTGCTTATTTAACCTAAAGAAAGGATTGTAGACGATTGGTTATAATATAAATGTATTTATTACACAGTTTACATCCGTCACTGCTCCTTCTGAGGTTTTAGTTGATGTTGTTGTTTCATTTTGGTGCAGTTTTAGGTGTGACAAACGGAAGAAACAGACAGAGATAGAAGCTCTCAGCGCTGCCCACGGTTCATCTGCACTCTTCCTGAGGTGTCAGCTCTCCGTCTCAGCCAGACTGTGGAGGAGAGATGCTTTTATTCCTGCTCCGTCGCAGGGTTTGAGTCTCCAGCAGCGTGTGTTTGATGGGGTTTGAGATTGATGTACGGGACGAGGTGTGGATATCAAGTTCATCAGCTGTCTGTGAACTGAAGAGCGTGTTGAGCTGCAGGAGAGACTGGATTTCTGTGGGTTATCCAGGATTGCCTTTTCACTTGTTTGTGTGCTGGTGTCTGTGCAGACCATGTGAGACAGGCATGATGCACAGCTCTGTGTCCACTGCTGTTTGTCATAGATCACTGAAACTGGTGGCTCTTCATTTGAGTAACACAGTGGCATTGAGCTTAAAGTGACAAAAAAGTAATTCATGCAACCTGTAAACTAGCTTTCTGTACATCATTATTCACCCATGCCAAGTTCACCCATCATGATCATTCATCAGTCATGTGACTAGTCATAAACCAATCACATTTGGAATAACTAGTGTCAAGCCTGGTCCATCTGTTTTCACACAGCATGTGCGAACACATACGAGAGTAAGGAGAAAACTGAAAGTGTTGTCAGTTTTTTCCTTACTTAGTGCTCTTGTAAGTTTTCAGAAGACTTGGAACATAATGCTCAACTTTATTGGTGTTTTTCATCTGGTTTTAGACGTTCTGTTTTATGAAAAAGAGCAGCATAAACATTCTTCAAGATTTCTCTTTTTGTGTTCTTTGGAAGGAAGAACATTATTCAGGTTTCAAATGACATGAGGTTGAGTGTCAGATTTCATACTAACAGATACATTTCTGGTAAGTTTTTCACGTGTTTCTTTGGCTTTTGAATTAAAACTAATGTTTTGCCTTAGGGGACATGACCCATATGATGTTCCACATTGGAAAACAAATGATGTTGGCACAGAAATTGAACCAGATTGGACCCAGACCTTGCTGCTGTTCTGCAGACACCATTCACTCCCCACAGAACATCCCTGGCTCTTACAGACCCCTTGTGCAGCTGTTATTAACACACATCTCAGGTGGTCTCATGTCAGGACAGCTCTAAATACTGGTGTAAACGGGATCCAAAATGCGATCAGGAGCTATGTTCACAATCACATGCACCCAAATGGATCAATAGAATAGAATAGTCTTCATATAAACACCTCAATGAATGAATTCGAGGACCAATTCTCACTGATGATTTGCATGCATATTACTAGCATACTGACTGATTTTTAATACTTATAAAGCATACTGTATATTAATACCTTATTCTTCATGACTTTATTTGTGATCCCTTAATCCACCCCATACCTATTTAAATTTGCCTTACTAATTATTAATAAGCAGCAAATTAGAAGTTTGTTCAAGAAAAACTCTTGTTCCCTATTCTAAAGTGTTACCATAAATTCAGTTTTGAATGGAATGGAAAAGGTGGTGTAAACCCGAAATAATCCAATCAACGGGACAAAGAATTGAGCATATAAATGCTTGAATCATGTTGTTTTCTATTCAGTTTTTACATTGTTACGTGCAGTGTACATCTTATGAAAATGCATATGCTTGTTGTCATCTCACATCTTTTGAACTGGTTGGTGGAAGTATTTATTAAATATTAGTGTAAATGAGTTGTTCTGAGCTGTACGTCGGGACGTGTCATCATCGCAGTGGCTAGGTTTAGTAGCAGCCTTCTTTGAGGATGTCTTTGCTTGTCTGGTTGTTGTTGTAGATGTAATGGATCAGCAGAGAGCTCTTCACTCTGGTTGTCTCGTGTCAGGGGTCCGGACTCCCCCCGTCCGCCGCAACAGTAAACTGGCCAGCCTGGGACGCATCTTCAAGCCCTGGAAGTGGAGGAAAAAGAAAAATGAGAAACTGAGACAGGGCTCTACAGGTCAGTTCAGTTAAATGTGATACAATATTTGATAAAGGCTACTATTAATTTCACAAAATTAATGAAAATTGAATCAATTTTAAATATCAACAGTCAAATCTGTGGCCTGGCATCTACAGTTCAATAAACAAGAAGTCAATACTGAGTAGCATTTTAGACAGAGTTGTGCATGTTCCTTTGCCACAGTGCAGATAATGTCTAAGCAGGATGGTAGTGTTGTGTTGTTTCTCTCTGAATGAATTCAGATTGGTTCAGTCATGAAGAAATCTACTGGTGTAATATAACCCACAGAAATACTCTCTGAGAAATCTTTAGATTTAGTGCATGAACCGATAGACTATCAGAAACAAACAGACAAGAAACAGTGAAAAGCTTCTGTTTAATAATAGACATAAACATGTACTGAACGCTGATCATGTCCTTATTAAAATGAATTTTGAAAATACAAACAATAAATGAAATTGTGTGTAATAATTTTACCATTAAATAAAAGCTACAAGAGACTGACCATCAAAGACATAACTTTAATTTATGTCTTTAAGTTTTACAATTATTTACATTTTTTTTATGTATTTAAAACATTATTTAAAAAAAAAAAATGTTTTGATTTATATAAATTGTTTTAATAATAATAATAATTATTATTATTATGTAAGAAATTAAATATAATACTTATAAATGATCAAAAATAATATGTTTACACAATAACAAAAGTTTCAATGACATGTTTTATTACCAATGAATTGACTTGACCTTTCTTGTCATTTGTGATTACAGGGTTTTGAAAATTATTATTATTATTATTATTATTATTATTTACTCACAAATAGCAGTTTTTACCTAATAGCTTTACATAACTAGACAAATATATGTTTATTATAAAAATGTCTGTGAGCTCGGTCTTTGGTTGTAAATGACATTGAACAGTCCTAACTCGAGTGATTATCAGTATGTTCCCCACAGGAGACTGAGGACAGTAGTGTTAGTGTTTAACTGTGTCTGATGGCATCTGCAGGGCTGGAGAGGAGAGTGCCCAGCAGACAGAGTCGTGATGATCTGGTCAGGAAGGGCCGGGCAGAAGCTGGCATGGGTGAGAAACGGCCACATCTCTCTTCTCAGCAGGACGCTAGTCTGACCACCAGCAGAGCGCTGAGGCTATTATGAGCATGTGATGACATCTTTCTCCCGTGCTTGCAGAGTCTGGCCCTGTGTGTGGTGGGAGTACAGAGGAGCGAGGGACCCCCCTGCTGGACGAGTCCGACGGGGACGAGCCCATGGCGCCGCTGGCCAGCAACACGGATGATCTCGGCTCTGATGAAGACAATCTGTCCTCAGGTCAGGAGCCGTGAACACATGACCTTCTGCAGAACAGATGAACTGAAAACTGGCTTTATGAACACACATTCCTGAAATTAGGGTTCCCGTCTTTGTCCTTATACTCATGGTTCAACATGCACCTGAGAAATAGTTCATAGTTAAAGTCATTGTAATGGTACTGATGGAGTAGTTTCCCCACAATTCACTGAAAACAGATTTATTTTTCTTTCTTTCTTGTTGAATATTCTGTTTCATGAATATACCGTAGCGCGAGAGTATAAACAGTTCTCACAAATAAATGTCAATAACACATGAAACAAAGACTGTAACAATATTTTCACTATATACATAAATATATATTTTTTTACTTTTACTTATTAGAAGAAAAAAAAAATTCCACAGTGTATGAATATTATGTATGCTATAATGAATATGTATGCAAGTAATGCACATTGTGTATGATTTGGTAAGAAGTGATGACTCATTCAGATTATGAGAGTGGACAGAAGCACTGAAGTAGCACTAGGTGGCAGCAGAGTTTACTCTCTCTTCTGACCGGTCTCTTTCAGAGCGAGACGCCGCAGAGATGACAGAAACAGAAGGGGAACTTGAGCAGAGTGAAGATGAGGAGCAGCCTTGTGTCGAAGCCTCGAGCAGAGGGGCCAGTGTGGGGCCCGCTGAGGCTCCCGAGTGCCACGAGGAGAGAAAAGAGCAGCCACCGCTCAGAGAAGTCCACACTCCTCCAGCCAAACTCGCTGTTAAGCTGCTGACTCGACTGGGCAGCCTGGACAGTCAGTATCATCGAGGGGACAGCCAATGCATTAATAATATATAATGCATATCAAACGCATAGGCTATATAATAGTTTTATAAGCCCAGAGAAGTTCTTGTTTTAAATAATGAAACTAAATTAGTGACAGAAGTGCAATCATTATTGGTTCTTGTCCATTAGGTACCCCCTCTAATCAGAGCCGTCCTGCTCCAGCCACGCTGCCCAGGAACTTCACCCTGCCCAAAGACGCCCTGCGGGGCAGGTTCTCCACCCCCACCGGCTCTCCTTACTTAGGGGTCATGCACCCTCAGCTGCCCCCTAGCTGCATCATCGAGGAACTGCACCGCGCGCTGGCCACCAAACACCGGCAGGACAGGTGAGACGCTCGATCAGGAACAATTCAAACAAATGCTGTCATCACGTACTAAAAGCAGCAAATAAAAGGTGTTTGTTTGGATTGTGTGCTATGTTCTACCGTTCAGAGATTAGGGTTGGTAAAATCCTCACCAAAACATTGCATTTATTTGATCCTGAGTCTCTGTTAACGTGTGATGCTCCGCTGTATTTTCAGCATCATTGCTCGAGTCTTCAGTGTCACATGATCTTCAGAAATCAGAATAATATGATGATTTACTGCTCAAGAAACATTTCTGATTATTATCAGTGTTGAACACAGTTGTGCTGCTCAATGTTTTTGTGGAAATCGTGACACATTTTATTTTTCATGATTCTCTAAAGAAAAGCGAGTTCAAAAGAACAACATTTTATTTAAACCTGATATAATGCGTCTTCCGAATAAAAGTATTAATGTCCTTCAACAACCACAACAAAGCTTTCTGACCCCAAACTTTTTAACAGTAATGTGTGTCATTGTGCACTGAAAATCTTAGTTTTTCTCTGTAATTTATGTAGTGGTTATTTAATGAGGACACTCTGCCGTTATAATACACTACACACTGTTTGACATGATTACTAACCGCTTGGGTTCTCACACATCACATATATCACTGAACTGTTCCTATAGTGTGGCTTTATATAAAGTAGAAACATGGTATAACTGTAGGATATCAAACACAGTCAGGGAGTTCAGCTGCATTATCATCCAGCTGTAATATGTGTTTTCATGCTTTCATAGTTTCCACGGTAAGGAGATGCGTGGTTCCCCCAGACGGCGCTCAGACGGACGGCTGTCCCGCACCGCCAGCACTGAGAATGAGCCCAGCACAGAGAAAGAGGCCGAAGAGAACAAGGAGAACATGCGTCTGGACGAATACTACAGCGACCCGGACAGCTGGAACGAGTCCGTCATCTCCGGTCTGTTTCTGTCCAAAGATTTGGGGACAGTGTTATAGTTTAGCATTATTTGGATTTATTCATAGTCAATATTTTATATTTTAAAATATAACATTTTACTGCTTTTGTTATGGGTATTTCTAATTTGAATTCATTTAATTATATTTTTCACATTGTAGTAATATCCTGTCCACCACCGGGGTTCAGTGGCAGTGACATTTAAACCAAAAAACATCACTCGTATTTTCTGGACATTTGATTGTTTTCAGAGTACTCCTCGTGCCAGAAATGAAGAGTCTTTTCTACTTCTAGACTTGATTTGTCAGCAACATCTGGTGTCCTACTTCTAATGCAGTCTGCTGTCATTACATGTGGGAGAGAGAGAGAGAGAGAGAGAGAGAGAGAGACAGAGAGAGAGAGAGAGAGAGACAGAGAGAGAGAGAGAGAGAAGGGAAACAGGAGTGAATAAAACACACCGGGCAGGGCACACTCAAGTCACCAAAGCAACTTTCAGACTTTTGAAATATTTGATAAGGGAAATCACAAAAAGTTTCTTTTCCCAAGTGATATCTGATTTCTTTTTGTTAACTTCACACATCTCTACCTCTTTACTGACACTTTTGATAAAAAAAACTATTTGGAGCAAAAATGATTGGTCATAGTGGAAATGCTACTAAATTCTACATAGGACTGAGAGTCAGACTGAAGTACATCAAATCATATAGAATGAACGTTATGAAAGCTGTTGCCTCTGGTTATGAATGTGCCTATAGTTAACCCTTGTTTGTCAGTTTCCCCATCATAAATGATCATGTGTAGGTGTATCTGGGTCTGTGCAGGTACACTTCCACCACGAATCAGAAAAGAGCTTCTGGCAGTGAAGCTGCGTAACAGACCCAGCAAACAGGAGCTGGAGGACAGGAACATCTTCCCTGTGCGCAGCGATCAGGAACGCCAGGAGATCCGCCAGCAGATCGAAATGAAGCTTGCCAAGTGAGTCTCGCTGATACACACACATTTCATAAACACTACTGTCCAAAGGTTTTAAGGAGTTCATACTTTTATTCAGCAAGGATGCATTCATTTGATTTAAAAGTGTTCTTCTGAACTATATATCCATAGTAAATATGAAGCAGCACAACTGTTTTCAAAACTGATATTAATCAGAAATGTTGACGATGGAGTAATGATGCTGAAAATACAGCTGCACAGCATGCACAGGAATCGATTACAATTTAAAATACATTCAAAGAGTAATAATATTTCACAATATTACTGCTTTTACTGTATTCCTGATATAATTAATGTAGCCTTGGTGAGCAGAAAATACTTCTTTCAAAATCATAACAAATATTATAGCCTCCAGTTTAATGTCAATGCACGTCATGAGTGTATTCAGTACAGCACACTTCAGCCATTGGGGGGAGTTACAACATTTCCTTTCGTTCCTGTGTAGCCCAAGCAAAAACGATCACACTCTAATATGAACACCCTTTGTTTTCTGTGGTGTTTGAGTCAACAGACTGACATGAGCTGGAAAAAAAAAAAATTCTATAGTCACTGAACCATTTTGTGTTTATTCCTAGTTTTTGCGATGTGAGTGATTTAAATATGTGTTTTGGATCATTGTTCTGCTAGAATATTCAACTACAACCAGTTTAGGCTTTCTGAGTCAGTCAGTCGTAGATTTAACATTAACTAGTAGTTTATGACATTGTGTCTACTAACAAGCTGTCTAGGGGACTTTGAATAAAACATAGGCCCCACATCCATCAGTACACTTGTCCGGAGAGATGAGCTACCTTTTATCAGTCAGAACTTCTGTCCCTTGTTTCGGACTCATTTCACTGCAGAAACCAGTTCCTCTAAAAGTTCCAGTGATGTTTGGCAAACAGCAGGCACATGAGTTTGTTACTGGATGATAGCAAACGCTGTTTTTCTTAGGAATAATTTGTGGTTATGTAGGTGGCGTCTGATGGTAGTTTTGGAAATTGTCTGACCCAAGACCAACTAAACTCTGCAATTCCTCAACTCTGACCCGTTCATAATTTTAAAAAGTGGGTTTATAGATTTGTTTTGTGCTGTAAAAAAATGATCTATTTAAAGATTTGTTCAAATTAATCAGTTGAGAATCTGATTGGGTGGGTCTTACAAAAGGTAAACGGATTAGATATTTAAGGGTGTCACAGATTTGCATAGAGCAAGAGTCAGATAAACCTCATTTGTCTGGCTCTACAGAAAGCTTTCGGCCATGCAGCTTTTAGGATGGCCAGATGTCCTGCGAAAATACAGAGCTATCCCATACAAAACAGGACATCTGCTTACCGTAAGTGGTCTGAAAGCCATTTCATTTAGAGAAAAGACTAATCAACACAGACTTTGTAAACCTGCTCATGTAAACCTTACAGCAGTGATACATGCTTGTGTCGCAGTGGTATTTTTATTCTTGCTTTGAATTTAGTTTCTTGTTTTCTTGCCTTGGATTCTATTAAATAAGACCATCTTCAGGCGTCCTCATTTATCATTTATGTTTCTTGCTTAAGTTGCTTAAGTCATTAACTGGTTATGCCTCCTCAGTGACCGGGTAATAAACAGCCATTTCGGCCAGTGTCCTCTTGGTTCCAGTGTGTTCCTCCTCCTCAGCTGTGACTATAAGTGAACTAATAAAACATTAATGAGAACAGTGTGTGTAATCCCAATGGCTGTAAATAACTGGAGACTTGCTGAAGTAAGCTTATGATAGCAGAGACTGCTAACAGCCAATGCTTTCCACTAAGCAACTGTTTGCTCTATTAAAGCTGGGCTGATTGTTCTACCTGTGTCTTCTGTGAAAGCTCAAGTCACACATGCGCAGTGAATTTGTTTAGCATTGATTGGTTGTTCCTGCTGGTGGCAGCACTGATGCTGGGTGTTGTTTTGCAGTCAAAAAAGAAGGGACAACTTAGCAACAAACTAGTGGAGAATGAAACAACAATAGACAGCAAATAGTCATTGGATATTGAATGACCTAATGTAGGGTGCCTGCAATAACACAGCTTGACCAGTGTGGCATTGTAGTGCAAGACTGTAATTCAGTGCACCCTGCTGCAATCCAGTAGAAGAATATGGAGTCAAAATAATGCCAGATATATACGCAAAAAAGTGTGTATATATTTATTCTTTATTTTTGTTTGCAACACTTAATTTTTTTCTCCCAATACTTTATTTTCTTTTGCAATTCGTTATTTTTGTTCGCAAAAAGCAGAATTATTATTATTATTTTTTTGCGTATATATACGGCATTATTTGGTGTAAAGGCACCATTATACTCATGGTAACGTTCTTTGGCTTTGTTTTTCATTAGGGGATAAAGAAAGTTTGATAATTTGCAAACATCCTGATGCCACCCGTGCTGCTAAGAGTGACATTTAGATGACTATACAAATATCTGCTGTAAGTTTTCCTCTCGGTGAAAAAATAAACACAACAAGCATGACGGCAGTGAGAAAAGAGCAGTTTAGAAAGCATCTGATCTCAGTGATGCTGATATGTTTGCACTTCTGCTTTATCTGTATAGTGCTATATAGAATGGATTGCTTTAAAGCAAGCAGCTTTGCAGTACTTAACATGAAAAAAAAAAGAACAGTGTCAGTGTCGCTTTCAGGTGCACACATCTGAGTGGTGTGCAGTTAGCATGTAATAATAACACATGGAGCGATAATGAGTTGACTGAGAGTCTAGAGGTTTGGCAGGGGTCTCGCCTTCCTCTGACACTCTCTCTCGAATTCCCATTGAGAGATTTTGGAAGACAAGCACCCACGTGTCGTGTGATGCCACACACACACATATGCAGTATTTCACACTTTTGTGGCAGAATTGTTTGTAATAATGAGGTATTATGCTCTGTGAGTGGTTGCCAGGGTTGCATGTTATTCCCAGGGTATTCTGGGTATTTACTTGGTGTTGCTTACTTGCCAGGTAAGAAGATCCCACCCCAAAGTTTCCGTAGCATTCTAGCTCATTCTCATTCATTGCAAGTTGGAGGGATTTTCAAGGCCCTGATATACTTTTCATTTTCTTCCCAGGGGTGAACACAAGTTTAGAATAATTGCACAAAGGTACTGTTTGCGATCTTTCTGACATTTGCAGTAGTCAATCATACGATGGGTTAAGACATACTTTTTTGGGGCATTAGATAACGGCAGAACCTAGACCCCACAATGTTAGCCAACTTCAGAACTGTCTCAAATTTGGCATTTATCAATAAGCTTTTGGAGAAAGCACTGTTGAAAGTTTCAAATGCTATTTTAGTAATCTGTGATTCTGGCAGATATGCTGTGCTTGTGCTCTTTGATTTGACTGCCGCATTTGATACGGTATATCACTATGTTCTCATTGCCCATTTGGAGCACTGCACGGGCATTAAAGTGTCTTGAATTGGTTTACATCTTGTTTTTTGTTTTTTGTTTTTCAGTAAAAAAAATTTTTCATGCAGGGTTTCTCAGGGATCCATTCTGGCTCCCATTCTTTTTTTCAGATACATGCTCACACTTGGTTCTGTCTTCAGGAAGTATGGGTTGTCATTCCATTGTTACGTTTATCTGCCTTTAAAGTGAAATTCAGACGTTCTGGACACTCTCATGGCTTGCTTGTCAGATGTTAAGTCCTGGTTGTCTTTAAACTTTCTGAATTTGAATGGGAGTAAAACTGAAATGATTGTTTTTGGACCTTCAGATTCAATTCATAGTCCCAAAATAAATATTGGTGGGCTGTCTTCTTGTGTGAAGACATCAGTGAAAATTCTGGGTGTTTTTTTTAATGAGTCTCTGAAATTTGATGAGCAGATAGACTGTTTTTTGTAAAAAACAACACATCAAAAAAGTAATACAAGCTTTTCTTTCTTCCAGGCTATATTACTGTAATTCTCTATATGTTTAGATTAGCTGACCAGCTCTGTCCTGATTATAGTTACTCTTACAGAAAATAAGTTTATTCAATTGTGCTTTTAGTAAACTTCCTTTAAACTAAAAATAGGAAAGTATACTTTCAGTCTACTTCAAATATACTTCAAATGACATTTAAGTATATTTGACTTAAATTTCAAAAACACAAGCGAAGAAGAAACCGAAACAACAGATGCTCCACATGTAATGTAACGTGATCAAAACTGTGAAGCGTTATAGAATCAAATGTCGATCCACGAAGAGGTAATGACTGTCAAGCTTTGGGGTGTTGAATGACTACATCTACATTTTTATTTTCAACTTTTTGTTAAAAATGTTTCTTTCTTTCTTTCTTTTTTATTTATGAAACTTACTATTCAGGTGTTTATAAAAAATAATTATTTACGCTAGAATTTATTTTGTTTGTTTGTTTACAAGCAGATACTCTGTTCTTTCTTTTGATTTTTGTATGTTCAGATATTCATATAAAAAAAAATATTATACAAATTAATACTTAATATGAACCTAGTAGTGAACTTAAAGTATGATGTACAGTTGAAAACTTTAAGAAAACTTGCTAGTATACTTACAGTATAAAACTACTAAACAAGTAGTTTACTGAGACTGTACAGAGTGTACTAAAACTGCTATAAGTATTTAATTTGTAAACTATCAGTATACAGTACCTATATACGGATACCTTTAGTATAATTGCAGTACAAACTAAAACATAGATGTAAACTAGTTGTGTATTCAACATTTACTACAGTTACAGGTGCTGGTCATATAATTAGAATATCATCAAAAAGTTGATTTATTTCACTAATTCCATTCAAAAAGTGAAACTTGTATATTATATTCATTCATTACACAGACTGATATATTTCAAATGTTTATTTCTTTTAATTTTGATGATTATAACTGACAGCTAATGAAAACCCTGCTGGGAAATTCAGCTATGAGCTCGATTTTAATGGTCGTTTATAATCTTTAGTCCATTGTTGGAATCTGATGTTGAAATCTGGATGTTAAGATGTTCTGAAATGTTGGCTGAAGGGTTGCCCTCTGTCATGTTGTTACAGGTGTAAGTATGCAGGGAGTTAGTGTGTGCGTTCAGTCTCGGATGGGTAACTCACACTCCTCTGGGAGTCTGCTTATGTAAGGCCTCCACTTACACAACCGAACGCATGCAGATCGATCTCGGACACAATGGTGAGGGTGAACTATACTGAGGTGTTAAGAGGAACGGATCCTGGTTCATATCGTGTCTCAGAGTGTTAGGATTTCATATGGATGAGTGTGTGTCAGAACCCCTGAAATTTGTCACTGTACGAAATCAGCACATGATGGGCTTCACATGATGTTCATTTGGGCATGACACGACATCACTTATATATAATTGTTTATCTTATAGTTTTTTTTGACTACAATGAAGTGATTGCATGTGAAAAATTCACTGATACAATGCTAGAGTGTTTTGAGTGATTGTTAGGTTGTCAAGAAACTGTATGATTTGAGGTAACATTTTGGGCCCTATTTTAACAGTCTAAGCACATGGTCTGAAGTGCACTAAAGGTGCACTTAGGTCATGTCCAAATCCACTTTTGCTATTTTAACAATGGGAAAACGTTAAGCAAGCCTGGAGCATGGTCTAAACGGGTTGTCGCTATTCTCTTAAAGCTGCGGTAGGTAACTTTTGGCGCTCTAGCGGTTAATAAACAGAACTGCTTGCGTCTTGCGGAAGAACATCGTAGCCGGAACTACTTCTCTCTGTTTATGTCTATGAAGAATCACAAAGGTACTGGGTTACTCCGCCGCGGTACCCCTGAAGCAATCTAAAATAGTCTGAATATAAACACTTATTATAGGTGTACCCTAGTGATTCAGGACAAGCTAAAAACACGGTTTGGAAAATGGATTCATGGTGTACTCGCTTATTATATACATTTTGTATACTTTGAACACAAAAAAAAGTTACGGATCCCAGCTCTGATTGGTTTTTTCTCTTACTGCTCCCGCACATGGATGGAGTCTTGGAGGGGTCCCCTGCCGCTGTGACAATACCGCTCCAATTCCGGTGGTCGAGGCATCCACTTCCACCTCGAAGATGAGGATGTCCTCTATGTAAACTATAACAAAGTGGTTGAGATACTCCCGGAGCACCTCATGCATGAAGTCTTGGAAGACTGAGGGGGCGTTAACTAGACCATACGGCATCACCCTATACTCGTAGTGGCCAGTAGGGGTCACAAATGCGGTCCTCCATTCATCACCCTCTCGAATACGGATGAGGTTATATCCACTTCTGAGATTTAACTTTGAAAAGATGACTGCTCTTCTGAGCTGTTCTAGGGCGGCTGGGACGAGGGGAAGAGGGTACTGGAATTTGACTGTACCTTGGTTTAATGCCCGGTAGTCAATGCAGGGTCGCAGACCTCCGTCCTTCTTGGCCACGAAGGAGAAGCTGGAAGCGGACGGGGATTTGGATGGATCTATGTAACCTTGTTTTATAGCCTCTTCAATGTACTCCTCCATGGCCTTCTGTTCCGGAAGCGAGAGCAGGCAGATCTTCCTGTGAGGCACTGACGCACCTGGAATCAGGTCAATGGCACAATCCCAAGGGTGGTGAGGAGGAACTTGTGAGGCTTTGTGTGGGCAAAAGACGTCTTGGAACTCTTGGTAACAAGGTGGGAATATCAATGGAGCGTTTATCAACAGGGCTTTCAACAGAGGTGGCATTGATGGGTAAGGCTTCAGAGGTCCTTATCAGTGGAGAGGGTCTGTGAAGGAAGCAGGATGGGAAACACTGGTCATCCCACCGGAGGATTTCACCTGTTGACCAGGAGACGACTGGGTTATGTTGTACCAGCCACGGACAACTGAGAATGATGTCTGCTGTTGATTCTTCCAACACTAGGAAGGTTAAGGGGTTTTCCGGTGATGGTGATTAGTGTAGTTTTGGTTGTGCTGGCTGATAGCTTGAGCTGGCGGCAGAGGTTCCCTGAGATAAAGTTCCCGGGTGACCCTGTAACTGGAAGAGTGATGTTGTCAGCAGTAAGTTGTACAATGGTGGTGAGTGGATTCATCTTAATAGGTGATGGTTGGATATAACTCACTGCTGGCCGTGGTGGGTGAAGGGAGCAGGCCAGGATGAGGTGGTTTCCTGAGCCACAGTAGAGGCATAGTCCCTGGGTCACCCGCCTCTGTCGCTCAGTAGGTGTTAAACGATGGCTATCGGTTTGCATTGGTTCGTTGTGGTTGATGAGTCCTTGCCGGAGAAGCTGGGTGGCAGAGTGAGATATCAGTAACTGCCGCAACGAATCCACCAGGTCTTGAAAAGGATCGGCTTTGCTCATCCTCAGCTTTTCCTGTCCGATCTTCTGTAACAAATGGACTGGGACAGAGGATTGGTGGAAACTGGCATTTATTGAAGGAAGCAGAATATAACAGTGGGTGAATAGTGAATGGAGATTGAAGGAGGATCCTTGTCAATGGGTATCAACTCGCTGGATGGGGTGACCAGAGTCATCGAGGATGGTGACCAGAGTGGTGGATGGTTAGCACACTCCTCGGCGATGGTGAGTAGAGGAGATACTGATAGAGGTAACACTGGAGAGTAACTGGGACCACTGGATGGAGAAGGCAGATCACTGAGAGAGAAGGTAAACACAAATGGTTAGTATTAGTAGGAGTCAACTCAAGTAACTAGCAGGGCAATATTTCGCTGGGTAGTCACGAGATCGGACAACTGAGGATCCGAGGTGTGTGCCTTTATAGTGCTGGGGAAGATTGATAATTGGATGGTGAACAGGTGCTGATGATTAATATTCAGGTGAGGGAGGGCGTTGTGATGAGCCTGACCCTGACCAACTTGTGACTTATTAAATATAATTTAAGAAGTTGTGTAGTGTATTCCAGCCTTTATGTGTAACCTTTTAACTTTTAAGTATGACCATTAGTAATAATATAAATAAATAACTGGTATTGATAGCAAAATATATATAAATAAATATCAGTGGTTTCTGGTTGAATAGTTTAAATAAATAATACTTCTGATTATTCACTACTTGTGTCTTATGCATTATATAATGTATTAATGTGATATTATTATAAAGTTTTACTAAGAAAATCCTTTTTTTTTTCTTTTTTTTCTGGGGTTCCCTATGTTGGCTGGGGGTCTGGTGGGGGATCCCTGGATCTGTAAATGTTGAAACCCTCTAAACTAGATCAATGTTTTGCATACAGAAGTAAAAGCAGATGCTTGGGTGACCAGATTTGAAGGGAACTTTATAGTGTTACAGGAACTTAAGAAACTGGTGCATAGTTAACACGTGAACAGCTGACATGATCCATGCGCTCAGCAGTGAATCAGACTCAGAAAGCCCACAGCAGAGGACCCAGATCAGACCGGGCGGCCGTGTAACCGGAGCTCTGCGAGTATGCTGGGTAAACACAGGTGCTGCTCCCCCCCGTCACAGAGACAGCAGTGTGCACATTGTCTGTTTTGTCTGGTGCTGGGAGATCATCTTTAGCAACAATGACTGGTCAACAGAAATCTGATGCCCTGGTTTTCAGCAGAGGCCAAACATGCTGCTCTGACCAATATGTTCTGGGTACCAGGTGGTTTAATAGCTCAAGAGACTTAATGTGATCTTAATTGTGTTTTGTGGAAGTATCGATCATTTGGTCATGGAAGAATTTGATGAAAAATGTGCTTCACATTGCAGTCTCTGAATTGTGGTGAATCTGACACAGAATGTGCAAAACTTACACAAAGTCTCCATTTGCTCTCTCATTATAGACAGGTGAAACAGTTGAGAGATCTCACTTTCTATGTTCATTTCTTTGAGTATGCTTTGATTCAGCACCAAATGGCAGCTTATGTATTGACCTATATTACTGTATATATATCATATCAACATCTTCGTCTTAATGAAAGTTAGTACTGTTTGCCTCTGTCTTCTTTCAGCTAACAGACATTTGTGTTCTCTGCCAATCATGGCATCAGTAATTATTAAGCTGACTGAATAATAGAGAAGAAAACATATCGGCATATATTCATATTCACATGCAGTTGACTCACAGCTAGTATAGGGTTAACTAAAACAACAACAACAACAACAACAACAAACAACAAAAACATTAACTGACATAAAATGTTTATTATTATTATTATTATTATTATTATTAACTGGTTTTATTTCAGCTAGTTGCCAATGAAATATATGGCAGTAATCTGTGGCAGGACAGCTCTCGAAATGAGAATTTTCAAATAAAAAAGTTTATTGGAATTATTTTTCGACCATATATATTTATATATCCATCATTTAACAAGTGGCTGGAGATTCAGGCATTGCAGTACTACTTAAATAGAGTATAGATGGTCTGTTATTAAAGCTAGGAGTACTGAGTACTGTACAGTTTGTTGTTATATTTTGTAAAAGATCTGGCTGTAGCCTGGTTAGGAAATAAAGCTCTGTCTGGTCGTTTGAATCAACTGACATGATCTTCTCATTCTTTGTACATGCTCTTGTGTAACACTGTTTTGGGCACATCAGCATCTGCATTGTGCCAGACTGCGCCAAAAGCAGGCGGCTGGGAAGGGGGATCCCTCTCTGCTATTTTTAGTCTGCTGCATTGTCAGTCGCACTGAAAAACCAGAGCAGGACAACAGATCAATCCTCTACGTCACTGTTGCTACCTCCAGGAGGGAAGAGATTGCATTCAGCCCTCTCACAGCCCGCCACGCTGCCAATTTCCAATCCCATCCTGTCATAGTGACCCACTGTTCCCTGTCGACCTTGGCTTGCTGTAATGAACTCACATCCTGCCTGTGACCGTCTCCATGGCAGATCCTCGTGCCCTTCTTGGCATGACCTTACTATCAATAGCCCTTCTCAAACAGTGAGGACTCACGCTGTGGCTAAATATAGACAGGCGAGCTGATGAATTATGCATGGCCATACACACAGACCTCAGCGGCCGTCCTCTGCAAACGCTCGCCGTTCACGGGAGCAGAGCGCAGCTCCTGATAGAGACAGGGAGAATATGACAGCTGGCTGTTTAGTGTGCGATGCTGCATCTTCGTTTTGTGCACTGTAAAACCTGACAAGTAAACTTAACTCAAACCGTTTGAGTAAACAGATTACCTTGATTTAAACCCTGTAAGTTTTAAAACTTTGCATTCAAATAATTAAGTGATTAACTAAGTGCTGACTGAGAATTAGTGATGAACAGCTGCTGCTAACAAACAGAATCACTGAAGAAAAGAGAAACACAAGAACTACTACAACTGACTTCAGACACAGTCTTAGATGAAATCAACTGAAATAAAATACATGAAATCTCTCAAGATCTGATTAAACAACCCCACAAACAGCATCACCAGCTCCACTTATTAATAACCAGACTGACTTTATTTCTGTCAGACGTCTACAGAAGATCTTATTGAGAATGAACTAAGGTTTAGATGTTGATTTATTGTTTCATTTGAAGTAACCATGTTAGAGATCAGTGTTTGCTTTAGTTGGGCTCTTGACCCTTGACTTCTGTCTTAGTCTTTTCTCTGGCTGTTATAACTGTGTGTTTCTAAAACACATTTGTTATAATCCAAAAGTCCAGAAGAAATGCCATCAGGTGTTAACCTGTACCTAGATGTAGGTTGTTTTACTTTATATTGGTATAACAACCAATTATATATATTATTATGCAACTGCTAGGAGTCTAATCTCTGATGAAATTTGGGTTGTGTAATTTGACTTATTATAGTAAAAGTGATTCGAAAGCCAGTGGTTCTGTAATAAGCAGTTAATACAAAGACTTTCCAAACAGTTTGATCTTCTACGGTGTCAAACAGTCACACAAAGACATCAATAATCAGAATATGAACCTCAACAATGGTGACCATAAAAAAATAAAATAAAAATGCTGCAGAGCATGCTGGGCGCCATGGATGAGTTTTTTACTACAATAGTACCCAGCATGCATTGCAGCATGTTTTTTTTGTCACCATTGTTGAGGTTCATATTCTGATTATTGATGTCTGTGTTTGACCAGTTACTGGAATAGAAGACAAATGTATGTGTACACAATGTTTATGAAGTCATTTTTATATTAACTATCACATAATCACTGGCTCTTAGTGTCATTTTTATTAGGTCGTCTTCTACTAATTACACATTTGTTTCATCAGAGATTAGACTCCGATTAGACCGATCGATATTTGTGAACAATAATGAATAATTATCATCACCTATATAAAGTATAACAACCTACATCTAGGTACAGGTTAACACCTGATGGCATTTCTTCTGGGCTTTTGAGTTACAACAAATGTGTTTTAGAAACACACGGTTATAACAGCCAAAGAAAAAACTAAGACAGAAATCAAGGGTCAAGAGCCCAACTAAAGCAAACACTGATCTCTAACATGGTTACTTCAAATGAAACAATAAATCAACATCTAAACCTTAGTTCATTCTCAATAAGATCTTCTGTAGACGTCTGACAGAAATAAAGTCAGTCTGGTTATTAATAAATGGAGCTGGTGATGCTGTTTGTGGGGTTGTTTAATCAGATCTTGAGAGATTTCCTGTATTTTATTTCAGTTGATTTCATCTAAGTCTGTGTCTGAAGTCAGTTGTAGTAGTTCTTGTGTTTCTCTTTTCTTCAGTGATTCTGTTTGTTAACAGCAGCTGTTCATCACTAATTCTCAGTCAGCACTTAGTTAATCGCTTAATTACTTAATTGCAATGTATATCTTCTTTCAATGAACTCAACTGAATTAAGTTCAGAGTACTCGTAACTGTAAGTTTTTTTCAACTTAAATGGTTTAAGGCAATCAGTTTCCTCAAATGGTTTGAGTTAACATAACTTGTCAGGTTTGAGTGAGGCTGTATCTGAAGTCAGCTGTTGTTCCTTTCTCTCTTTTCTTCAGTAATTCTGTTTGTTAACAGCAGGTGTTCATCACTAAAGCTCAATTAATCACTTAATCACTTAATTGCAATGTATATCTTCTTTCAGTGAACTCAACTGAATTAAGTTCAGAGTACTCATAACTGTTAGTTTTTTCAACTTAAATGGTTTAAGGCAATCGGTTTCCTCAAACAGTTTGAGTTAACATAACTTAAGGATATCTGTTTACTCAAACCGTTTGAGTTAAGTTTACTTGTCGGGTATTACAGTCAAGGCAATCGGTTTACTCAAACGATTTGAGTTAAGTTAACTTGTCGGGTTTTACAGTGTGGCAACGACTCGATGCTAAAATAACAAGACGCCCACTCACAGATGCTCCACAAAACCACAGCCAGATTCACACTTAGGTTTCCATTAGGGCATCAGCTTTATTTGTCAGCGCTCTATTCTGTAGATAAAACATTTAAACAATAGATCTGTAAATCTGCAAGTGATTGAAGGATCAGCAGACTATGTTTTTAAGAGGCTGAAAACAGAGGTCTCGTCTATCTCCCAATGTTTTTAGTGAAGTATTTTAACAATGGAATATGTTCAACTCTGAAAACTGCAATGCCTTCTAAAGGAAAATCTAAATCGGCATGATGTGACTATAAACTGACACCCATCACATGAATGTCATGCTGTTGTGCACAATGCAGGGGAATATGTAGTCTAGAATAGTTCCTTCTTCCAGAAATCACCCAATGTATAAATAAAGTCCGTTGCTATTTTTAGAAGGAACAGTTTATAGCCACATCACGACTCGGTGCACACGGGCCTCATTACCCTCTCACAGCTTTCAGTGGCAGCTGGAGTTGCTAGGCAACAGTGGCTGGATATGTGTTTTATTGGCAATGTAGAGGAGTCTCTCTTTTATCTGCTGAAACATTAATCGATGTTCCTCAGAAAGCCTCTGTACAGTACAACCTGCGAAGCAAGGCACAATCTACCATACTGCTACATACTGTGGTGACCAGATCACTGCCCAGACTGACTGATTTCTGTTTCTCATGTTCAGTACAAGCATATGCTCCAGTTCACCGTGAACCTGTTCCTGTGCTGATTAGGTTTAGTCATGTGGCTCTGTCTCATTAGAGTTTTTGATGACATGGGAGTGAACGAAAGGGACTCTACACACTGCTGAAGTGTCCCGGGTTAGGGATGCACCGAAACCGAAACCGAAAATTCTGGATGCACTTGACCAAAAACTGAAACAGAAAATGCTTTGTAATAATTATTTATTATTTTATTTAATAATGTAAAGTAATTATGTAAGACTTTTTAATTTAACTTAATAATTTAATACATTAATATTAAATATATATATATATTATTTTTATTCAGTTCTACGCAACAAAATATATGCAGATATGACTGTGTTTTGACTAATTATCCAAATAACGTCTGGTCCTACGATGCTATTATTATCAGAGCATGTGAGCAGAGCATCGTACAGTGTTGCCATGTTACAGCACAGAGGTGCTACTGCAAACAGGAACAAGAAAACCACACAGAAATTTCCTGTCTGCACGTTATTTGAGTGGCCTTTGCTTTCCATGCTTGTTATGTGTTGCTAGAGTGATCTGGATAGTTGCTAGGTGGTTGTTTATTACGGTGAAGTCATAAGAGCATCTCCCAAGTTACATTCTGCTATCTACTGTAGATATTGTTAGTCTTAGGGACTTGTTTCACCTGTTTCATTATTGTCAAGTGGAAATAAGTCATTATCAGGATCTGTACCATGATATACAGTGTAAGTGGTTTTCAGCTACAGTTAGAAACGCTGTCAAATGACAGTAATTCTGTCTAGCGACTGCTCCAACGATTATAAAGAGAACGATCACTTTCTGTATATGAAATAATCAAGAGTATGCAGCAGATAACAGATGGTTTTCACATCATACAGGAAAAGTGTGAAGTGGAGTGTCTCTGGCTAGATTCACTAATGCATAAACAGCAGTAAACCACTATGGCAAAGAAACTCTGTACTTGAACACTTTATTTCATGGTCCAATTCTCACTATTAACAATCCATTAACTATGATTTTGCCTCAATAAACTCCCAATTATTAATAGTTAGTAAGGTAGTTGTTAAGTTTAGGTTTGGGGTAGGATTAGGAATGTAGAATATGGTCATGCAGAATAAGTGCTTTATAAGCACTAATAAACAACCTATATGTTAATAATAGACATGCTAATAAGCAACTAGATAATAGTGAGAACTGGCCACTAAAATACAGTGTTACCATTTTGAACCAAAAAGTGTCTTTCTTCATCTAACACTCTTGTGACTGATAAACAAGAGTGATTTGTTCAGAACGCTCCTCGTTGATAACATGCGATGATGACACATGTTAAGAGTCGAGTCAAGGGGAATTTATGATGTCGCAATTCTCCCAGTTCCAAATTCTGCTGTTTCAGAAGGATAGAAAATAATAATTGGTAACACTTAAGTTGAGGGACAAATTCTCACTATTAACTAGTTATTAATACTGAGAGTTGGTTCCAAAAACTAAACTGTGACCAGATACTTAATATTTTAACCTGAAGAGTTAGTTTTGAGTTGTGAAATCTAAAGTATGTCTTTATAAGAGAGTTATCTGTCATTTCATGACCACTTTAAACTCACACCCGACTCTTTGGAAACCTGCTAATTTTCACTTAAGACCACTGATCGTATCTTCATGTTTTATGAGAATCATTTTCTCTCACTTACAGTAAAACCCTAAATCATTTATCCTGGTATTTGCCAGAGCATTAGAATATTTCAGACATTTCATCTGCGACATGCAATGCTTGTTTTTATTTTAATGTTCTCTTTGAGAATCTCTTACTCTTACTTAGGACAAAACAGACCCACGTTTACATTTGGTACCTTAGAAAACCCTACCAAAAGAGTTTGTCATTGTTTTTCTTTTTACATTTACATTTACAATGATATATTTCTGGAATTTTGGCAATTTTTTAAAAATAATTTCACAGACTTTTAGAAACAATAAACTCATCATCCCACAAAACAAAGCTGAATCTGTCACACATTCTGACAGCACTGAAGCGTGTTCTCCTGGTTTGGATCAGTTACCCATGCAGCATTATGATTGACTGTGTGTTCCTGGCCTGTATTCTCTCTGCTAAATTAAGCTCAGCTTCTCGACCAGGCGACGGCCCAATGCCTGGGATCCATGGTGACTTCATAACTATTATATATCAAACATGTGACACTAGGACCGGATGTGACATCGCCTTTACAACTCCAAGAAAAGCCCAGATCCTGGAATAATATGCTGCCATCCTACAGTGAAAGCGCTATATTTACCTTTGAATACGCTTGCTAATTGAGTCATCAGAGGCACAATACCATACACCACCAATTAAACACTGCCCACATTCCATTGCATCAGAGTTACATATTCTTTCAAAATCTTCTATTCTGTTTCAATCTTTCAAGAAGGGAATTCAACTGACATTCTTAAGTTTCCTAATATGCATTCCCTTTCCTATTGTGAACGATTGAGCTGTGCATGTTATTTCAAAAAGAATGGAAATTAAGTGTAAAAGAGATGGTGCATTTAGACAAAATTTACAAAATAGCAAAGAAATATGTGATGGTTTGTCTGCTGAACAGCCTTAACACAGTATTCCTCTAATGTAGCACCAATTCACTGAGCTGCTTGCTATAAACATCCCAGTACTGGAAAATCAATCGCTGGAGAGGGCTGAGTTGCTGTGTGGGCCACATATAGACAGTTCCTCCTATGGCAGACATTGTTTCAACCCAATAGCTAATCGATTTGTGTTCATTCCCAGTTCTGGCCACATGAGGATACAATCTATTTAAGGAAACAGCTGAATAGGTCAAAAATAATGCTTGAAGCAATTAGTATCTTGTTTGGTTTCAATTTACCCAACTCGAAGAATGACGAAAATATGCTTTCTCATAGTATTTATAATGCATGTGAGGTAAGCCAATCGGCCTTTCTTAAAAGTGGGTCAATAAATCAAAGTTCTTGTAATTCAGCTGAATTAGTTGTGCCTCCCAGCTGTACACCAGAAGACTTTAGATGTGGAGCGGTTTGAAGATCAGACCTCATGTTGTTCCTGTCGGGGGTAATGTTGGGACAGACGGAGGCCACCAGCTCCCAGTCTCACATCTCGCTCTGTTCTAAAGAGCAGACCTGGGGTCAGACGGGACATTTGATCAATTATTGAAAGCAAGCCTAGAATAAAATTGCTTTTATGTCTAAGCCTTTTATTTATGTATTTACTAAATAGTATAGTAGGTATGACATTTAGAAAATAACTTGATATTTGGCTGTCTTTCTGTTTGACATATGTGAGAGGATCATTATAAACAGCTAGTGTTGCAAGTGAAATATAGTAAAATAAATAAAATACAGTAAGAATTGAGTTGTAGTAATCGAGGCATGGGTTCCATGTTGGCTATATGAATCAGTATTAGGAAGAATATTGAAGCAGTTTCAGTTTATGCACCAATATAAATATATGTAGTAATTGCAAACAGCAATATTTACATATTCATTATTGTTTTGAATCAGTATGATATATTTTTTAAAGAATTTTTTTTTTTTTTTAGCAAGGACACATTAAATTGATCAAAAATAAATATATCAAATATATGCTGTTCATCAAACTTTATATATATATATATATATATATATATATATATATATATATATATATATATATATATAAAAAAAATTATCCAGCAGCACAACCATTTTCAACCGTAATAATAATCAGAAATGTTTCTTGAGCAGTAAATCATATTATTATAATGATTTCTGGAGGTCATGTGACACTGAAGACTGGAGGAAAGATGCTGGAAATCCTAAATATATTGATATAATATTTGTAAAATGTAATTATATTTATATATGTATATATATATGTATATTACAATATAAATACTAATAATATTTCACAATATTACAGTTTTTTATCAACTTAAGCATCTTCTTTCATCTTGATGATCCCCATAATCATAATTGGAGACTAACTTGACCATTTTGAATGATACAAATATATGAATCTGTTTGTTTAACAGATTAATTGAAACAGAAACTGAAATTATTCCCAGAAATCAATCAAGCTTACCAACTTACCAACATCATTTCTGCTATTGAAGTAAAAGTCAGAAACACTAATAAATCATCTGTTAAAACTATGTGTAATGACACAGCCGTCTGTTCAATTAATCAACAAGGTTTATGATATTGCTTCTTTGATGTTCAACAAATATACTATTCAACAACAATTTGTTGAAACTTCTTTTGTATTTGTAATAGGATAGATAGCTTCTTCATTAAGTACTGTAAATGACAGTGTAATATTACATGTCTTCGAGAAACAAAACAAAACATGATTTCATCTCATTTCTTTGCACATACAAATGGCACTCGAAGAAGCACCCCGGAAGTTACATAAACGTTCAAACTATTCCTGAGCATGGAAGTAAACTTGTGTAATGGTCCTTGGCATCCCTGTCCCTCAGGGTGTCCACGACACACTTGGCCATCAATCAAAGCCGTAATGGCCACCCATGCAGTCAGAGACTGTCTGAAGCCTCCTTCATATCTCCGGCCGCTCTGCTGAGGCTCGGCATTAACACACAGCTCGCTGGACAACGGCAGGCCACGAAATCCAGAAATCCACGAAATCCACGAAAAACCTTCGAGATGTTGTATTGAGCTGATGAATACATTTCTCTGAATAGCCAATTCTCCATAAGCACTCTCTGGATAGCACATTTTGTATATTTCAGAAATAAATGCTTGATTTTAGAGGCTTTTAACTGGAATTCAACTTTATTAATTTATCTACAGTAGTATTATTGAAGGTTTTCCCACAGTGTGTGCATTTAAAGGCTTCTTTGAATGTGGTTCGAGCCTGGACGGCTCGGCTCAGTTTAATCTTCTTTTGGCTCGGCCAATCAGGCAAGATTAAAAAATATGGAACTGTGTTTTGTGTTTTTGTTTTTAACAGCAGTGTGCAGGTCAGCCTTAAGCCTGCCATCTTTATGATTCGAGGCATTGTGTTCTGTTGTGCCGTGACAATTAAAGTGTTCATCACAGCTGTCATCTAGCAGTGAGGAGGTGATATGAAGCGTCCCATCATTTAGGTGATATAAGTGGTCACCCAGGGCTCCAGTGTCCTGGGGGTTTGCAGGGTGGTCTATAATAACTGAGCAGATCATTCATTTCAGTGTAAGGACTATTCTTAGCCATTGTTATCTTTCAGGACAAACAGAACAAGATCAGTTTGGTTTCATTGATCAGATGTGTCAAATATGTTTATTTATTACTTTTTTCCCCCAATGATATTACAACTCACTATTTACTTTTCAAAGTGTGAGAAAGGATGTGAAAAAGTAAAGAAGAACAAGTTTGGGAAATGTTGTCTGAAATAATCAGCACTCTATGAGATATATCTTTGAAATTCAAAGGTTGTGAGAAGCGTTCAGCATTATAGGATTCTAAATATCATAAAAGCACATTATTGCTTAAATAAGTTGAACGATTACATAATTTTACCCTTCTTCTCTGAGTGAACTAAAGCGATGCGCCGATGCTTTTCACTCCCAGAAATGTCCTTGTGCAATTTACTGGTGTGTAGTTTTATACAGCGCGTTGAGATCAACATTAATATTGTATCGATATTAAAGCATCCATCAGAGGTGTGGATGGAGGTTGTATTTTCCCTGACTGCAGCATATTCCTCGTGCGCGCGCACTGAGTGTGCGTGGGGATCTCTCCCGCACGCGCCGCCCCCTTTATAAATGATGCGTAAAGGATCTCCAGGATCACACCACTCTGAGACTTCAGAGAACTCAGGAGCAGATGCTCATCTGCGTCTCCACTTCATCTTTTTCACTCTTTTCTAATACATTTTGATACAAACCGACGTTTTTCTTCGTCGATGAGGCTTTCGTGTGGTAACCGCGCTCCCTCGAGCAAGTTCCGTTCTCTCCATTCCGTGAAATCAGGGATTTTCAAGCACAGATAATAATAAACCTCGTGATCTTCCCCGATGTGGGAGTGCTTTAGACACGCAGATGCTGGGCGATGTTTAGACGCGAGATGGGAGGCAGGGTTTCCCCGTAACATGCGCGGATCGCGGGACCCCCGCTGACACCGACACACTCACGCGAGCGCGCTGCTGCACACAGACTGACACAGACACTTCAACATGGTCCAGAACGTGATTTTGGTGTTTTTCCGCAGGAGACTGAGTCAGAGACCGGCGGTGGAGGAGCTGGAGAGCCGGAACATCCTCAAACGTGAGTAGCACCTGTCAGACCAGACCTTTTCTTCTGTGGAAATAATGTTTGTCACCTGCCTGTTGACTAATAACATAAGCGTATTGCTTGAAATTCTATTGCAATTGTGTTTTTATACAATATGTGCAGCCAATGCATTTTTCCAGTAGTGAATAAAATAAAAAAAAATATATGAAAATACCATTTCAGTTTTTCTACTTCAAAATTTCACATTTAATATCTCACTTGCTTTTTCTTTGTGATTGTTTGAAATCTACTGTCATTTTCTGAGGGAAAACTCTTTCAACACTAAATATTTTTCAATGTATTTCTCTATAAATGTATAATTCTGTATTTCTTCTGTAACAGTCTCTATAATTCGGGGTATAATAATATATAATAATCTGAGGGAGGCTTGTATGTAATTTCAGCTGAGAGATTATAGAGGCAATCTGTCTGGAGCTCCACACAATGATATCAGTGATTACAGATTGTGAGGCTGGCAGAGATTACACAGGTCTACACATGACCACAATCTGAGTCAAACTGAGTGATTTCAGGGGAGGATTTTCACATTGTTTAAATCACAAGTTACATTTATAAGACATTTAGGCCTTTCTTCATCAGTGTAACTGGAATTCTACAGAAATCAGACGCAGTTTTTAGGATAGTCTACTTCAGCATGTGTCCCTGTGATGAGGCACGGCACCTGTGTCTGACTCTGAGCAGCTGTCTGCTGACTTGGGCTGATCTCTCCACCTGTCCGCGTGCACATGCTCCAAACACTCCCTCAGCCCCAAACCACTGGGATTCCAGACACACATTTAATCAAAGCAAGGACGAGCAGCAAGGAGACAGTCCTGATGTGACAGGAATATTAAACGTGTTTTCAGAAGTGGTTTATCGTAGTTCAATCAGACTAGATAGACACGTGCGTCTAAGTCCTTCACAGCAGAGATTCAGATAATCCACGTATTTGACAGAGGGAAATGTACGAGATCAATGTTATCCTGTGCTGTGAAAGGTTAAAGCCTATTAAAGATGCTGTAATCTGGCGCTCTGGTATTGTAAGCTGGGACAGGAGATTCTTCAGGATCGGATTTTAGTATTGAACCAAGGCATGAGAAGTTTTATTTAAAAAAACAAAAACAAATCATACACATATTGAATACACTGACATTTGAAGGAAAACCTCTTCCAGCAATAGTGCATGCTTTTTCTCATCTGTGATTATTATTTTTGGTGGATTTGCAGAGAGGAATGACCAGACAGAGCAAGAGGAGAGAAGGGAAATCAAGCAAAGGCTTAACAGAAAGGTAAGTGAATCCTGACAAAAATATCAAACAGTAACGTGTACTTGCTGTCTGCTCAGCCTGCAGTATTCCCTCTGTCCTCTGAGGAAAGACACTAGTACTGCTGTAATAACAGTCAAAAGCCTGTAAACGTCATATGTCAAAAAGAATGACAGTTTTAAAACAATTCGTAATAATTTCAGATTATAATTCTTAAGAGAAAAAAATCACAAATTTGATTTGATCAAATCAGTAAGTCAAGAGTGTTGAGGTAAAGCCACTTAAATGTGGTCAAATCATTGTAACGCACACCCCTGAGTGGATTAACAGATATCCAGCAGTAAATATACAGTTGCATTTATTAATAATAACAAGGACATCCTGAATCAGAATATTTGTATTTGATTTGGATCATGGGGCGATCAATAGTCTTTGTGTTTAATCGGTTCAAACACAGCTCATCCTGTACAGAATTGAACGTTTTTTCTTTGACTACACCTCTGTCTTATTCTTGTGTTTGCAGCTCAACCAGCGGCCCACCGTTGACGAGCTGCGGGACAGAAAGATTCTGATCCGTTTCAGTGACTATGTGGAAGTGGCCAAAGCTCAGGATTACGACAGGAGAGCAGACAAGCCCTGGACCAGACTATCTGCTGCAGACAAGGTGTGTGCATTACAAACCCACTACAGACCACCACACAGCGATACATTTGATAGAACAAACAGCAGAACTCTAGGTTTTGTTGTATTTTAGAACACATTAATAATATATATATATATATATATATATATATATATATATATATATATATATATATATATATATATATGTTTGATTGATAAAATCTAGGCCCAAATGGTCTGCGAAGTTCACATTTTCTGTTCTTATTTTTGGAGAAATTTGTGGAATCTACAGAAAGGATTTATTTTATTTATACATTTATAAGTTGTATTAAACAGTTCCCAACAGTATTATCATATTAGACAAAATATGGACTATTCAAGCATTTTTTAAAGCAATGGATAATTTTATTCAGCAAGTATCCATAAAATTGATCAAAAGTAACATTAAAGGTATATTACCATACCTGTAAAAGCTTTGTTCATCTTTGGAACAGAATTTAAGATATTTCGGATGAAAATGGAGTGGAGTATCCCTTTAAAGAAATTTAGAATGTTGCAACTTTCTATTCATCTCTGAATCCTGAAAAATTAAAAGTATGACTGTTTCCACAAAAATATTCAGTAGTTAATAATCAGAGATGTTTCTTGAGCAGTAAATCATCATATTATTCTGATTTCTGAAGATCATGTGACACTGAAGACTGGAGGAATGAGGCTGAAAATAAATTCTATTTTAACAGATATTCAAATGGAAAACAGCTTTTCTAAATTGAAATTAATGTTTCACAATATTATTGTATTTTGATCAAATAACTGCAGCCTAGTGAGCAAAACAGACTTCTTGCTAAAATATTTACAAATTTTACTGACCCCAAATTTTTCTATATAAAGATTCTGTGTGAGCCTCCTCATGAGCAGCTTGTGTGAAGTCAACAAAACCAGAACAGATCATTTATAAAACATCAGCTGATCTTCTTTCCAGTGACCTGCTTCACGCGTGTCTGTTGTCCAGCTCATTCTTGTGTTGTTTCTCAGGCGGCGATACGCAAAGAGCTGAATGAGTTCAAGAGCAATGAAATGGAGGTTCATTCATCAAGCAAACACCTGACAAGGTCGGTGTGTGTTTCCATTACTTCCTTGTGTATTTATACATGGCCTGGTTCTATATAATGTTCTGTGTTTGCATAACTGTTCATCACATCTACAATAGATGATTTCTGGCAGGACACATACAGTACAGTAGATCAGTATGGGAGGTTGGTTAAATATAGCCCTATCTCCACTGTCCTGAAAGTGCAGAGTTTGCAGAATAAGCACACTTAATCGCTTGCGGACATGTGTAACAAATGCTTGCTCACATTCAGCTTACGTTTGTTTTACGTTAGACCTCATTTCTGTGAGCACAAATAGCTGAACAGGGTCCCAGTCCTGTGCTGAGCAGAGCTCTGTGTGGAACACACACACACACACACACACTGCTCTTCTATTAATACACATTCGATGGATGATAGTTGGCTCTTTGGGTGTCTTACAGGTGTCTTCTCCCTTTGCATTGCAGGTTCCATCGACCATAGCAAGCTTTCTTCCGTGAAGAACATGCTAACGGTGTCTCTGTGAAGTCCCAGACCTCAGGAGGCTGTCCATGGCTGCTCCATGGAGGGCCTGATATTTGGGCGCTAGTGAACCTTGGAGGCTATGTCTCTGGAGCTTCAGCCTGAAAAAGCTCAAACCCCTTCAAACTCCACTCAGTCCAGCTACAAGTCTGTAGATTATTGAGCCTTTATTCTTCTTCAGGGGACTCTTGTGAGACGGTGGAAGACTGTTTGAAAGACTCTGACTTTTCGTTGTTTTTTTGTAATGGACTGTTTTAACCAGTCGCCTTTTGATGCCAACGGGGGGGCGGGTGGGGGTCAAGCATGTGACTCTTTTGAATCTTTTTCCCGCACCAGTGTTGGTGCTGTAGTGACACCCCGAACGTTTCTGGGCTCCTACTAAACTTGAGTTTCATATCAGCTGTATAGATGTTAGTATGAGGAACGGGAATCATGTCTTACCTTTGCAAGGACTATTTATTGTCTGTACAGTACAAGCTTTGGATTTTTAACAAACAACAAGAAAGTCTGTCTTCTTTTCTGAATGAATGGATGGATGATGAATCGATTTAGGTGGAACACTGTGCTCATACTCCCATGGACCATCTCTTCTAACAATCCTCATCTCTGATGCTCATTTGTCTAATCAGTCTCCGTCTTGTGTTCAAGAGAACGGCAGATTCAGTTTCTTTTATAAACCTAAGCCACGTATAATAGTCTTACATAAGCTTTCAGGAAGAGAAGAAAACACGAGAAGTCATTATTTCCATTCACACACACACACACACACACACACACACACACATCACAGGTCTATGAGGGAAGATCCTCCATTAGTTTAGCATTCATTCCTGAAGATGAAGTGTTAGGTCGGTTGAATGTAAGGTTATATTTTTCCCTCATGACATCAGTAGTAGCAGTAGTCACCAGGACCGTGGTGTCAGTCGATGGAGAGAAGGCACGATTTCCTTTTGAGGTTAATGAAAAAGAAGACGTCAAGATCAAAAACAAGAGTCTGAAATGAATTAATAATGCTTTTTAGACACAGTATTTACTTGATCATCGAGACATCTGATGAGAAACTGCAGCAGTGGTGAAAACTAGTCATTCGCAGTTCTATACTTGTTTCATTTATTCTTTTTAACAAACGTTAATGCATTTCAAGATGTGAGTTAAAAAAAATATATATATATATTGTGAGACTAGTTGTCAGTAAGGGCTAAATATTCATTACACAGACAAAGTAATCAACTGAGTCTGCATGGTGTTTCACACAACTGATGAAATCAGGCCGGGTCATGAAGAGCATTTCTGATTATGATAAAACATAGGAGAAGATGATGAGACAGACCGCTCCTTTAAACTTTTTTGTTGTTGTTTGTTAGGGCTGGAACGGAGTCGTGTGTTTCTCAGGACACCTCGTTCACTGATATTAGGAACAATCTGTGCATGCTTTTCCAGAACACCTTTAATGACTAATAGAAAATGATCACTTTTAAGGAGCTGAGGGTTTTCTCCTTCTAATTGAGCTTTAAGCATTATGTTCCAGACAAGTCAAAAGGAGAACGTGACTACTCGAAAATGTCATGAAGTGCATTATAACATTTCATGGCTCCCTGTGGTGGAGTCAGATTAGAGCCAACAGCAGCACACTTAGACACGCAAACACTATTTAGTGCAATTTTCCTTCACAATGTGAACTGTGTAATTTTACACAGTGGCAATTTCAAGAGCTTGAGACGTGCCACTCCCAAAAATGATTCATTCTCTATAGTTCATATTAAGACATCTTGAAATGTATGCTTATACATCACGTTATTAGTATTGTGTACTGTTTAAGCAGGCCTCCTCACTTGAGCAGAAACCAACCACAGGTTTGTCTCGTCATGCACAGATTCTGTACTGGTTTTATAACCACACAAAGCTACCTTTGTGTCAGATCAGCTCTGGTTATGTAAGAGCATCTTTGGGGAATATTTCTCTGTAAGCAGATCCAATCATCAAATGTCTTCATACTCAAACTCCAGGATATTCCTCTTTTATCTTGAGGAAAACATCAGACAACACACAAATCAATCGTGAGAACTTGATTCAGTATGTCTGTTTGAAACAAGACTACGCAAGGCAAATAAAATCTCTAAATTGAGGGCTTTTCTCCCTCATCTTGTATGAAATCATCGTCAGAGAGTCTCCAGCAGGGTATAAACAAGGAACAAAGCAAGATTACTTTATCACACACACACATCCATAGTTTGATGTGCAGTTATTTTAAAGGAAACTGCCCATAGCATGCACTGACTGAATATTTAATACTGCACATTGTGCAACATTAATATTTAAATAAAAAGTAATCAAGATAAGATATACAAACAGTTTTGTGATACTCAATTCAGTGCCAAAATTCAATTTTCTAAGTATGTGAGCTCTTTTGGACCTTCTTAATAAATACATTATATACATGCATATACTGATGGAAATCTGAGGAACCCTAAATCTTTTTTATTTTCTTTTGTATTTCAGATTGTGGACACCAGTCTGTCTCGATTGTCCCCTTTTCCACCCCCTAATCAAATGTGGAAGAATTGAAGTTACACATTTCCTCTTTAGGATTCACAGCACCATCTAGTGTTTTGTCACAGTACTATTTTGAATCAGAGATGCTTTCTTTTACTATCAACAGCCCAGTTCAGAATAATCTTTTGTTATTCAATAACAGAAAGAAATAAAGTCATAACAAATTAGAAATTTCACAAACATGCCATCAAAATGAGCACAGTAACTCTAGTTTTAATGGTAATGCTCTGCATAATTTTGTTTAGCTATTGCTAAAGGCAGCAAGGCTGAATAATCTTCATCAAACAGAGCGTTTCAGATGTGCACTGCAACTGTGTAAAAGGTTAAGTGTGCTTAGAGTCGTTTCTCTCTAGGTTTAAAGATGATGATATATTTAGACCTGACCTCAAATTTCTAGCATGCACCCTTACAGCTGTACTGAGTCAGAAGCACACTGTTTGCCTTCTTCAGAAGCCATTAGCAGGAGGTCGGCCTGGAGAAATCTGTGCCGGGTAAGGTCAAGGAGAGCGTAAAATATCACTCATATTTATTCTCCAGTAAATATGAATTCAATTCAATTCAATTTTATTTGTACAGGTGCTGGTCATATCATTAGAATATCATCAAAAAGTTTATTTATTTCACTAATTCCATTCAAAAAGTGAAACTTGTATATTATATTCATTTATTATTCATTATTCATTCATTATTATATTCATTCATTATTCTGATTCTGATTACACACAGACTGATATATTTCAAGTAAAGTATATTTCAGGAAAAGTATCCTTAGTTGTCAGTTATAAACATCAAAATTAAAAGAAATAAACATTTGAAATATATTATATTAGTATATTAGTCTGTGTGTAATGAATTAATATAATAAACAAGTTCCACTTTTTGAATGGAATTAGTTAAATAAATCAACTTTTTGATGATATTCTAATTATATGACCAGCACCTGTATAGCGCTTCTCACGATTGCAAAGCAACTTCACAGAAAATGAACATTTCTGTAATAATATTTAGTAGTAGCTTATGAGTGGTGACTCAGTTTATGTACATATGACAGAAATTTATGGAAAAATCAATAAAAGACATAATCAAAGAGACGATGAACACTATTTACAACAATTATTCGGATGCAATCAAACTTATAGCAAAATTTTGTAGTTCTGTATGTTGTTTCAGGGTTAGCATCATCTGAGGTCCTCTGAGGGTCAGCATCATCTCTTCTCAGGTGTTCTGGATCCAGACTGGAGCTTGTGTAAATCCTTGTTACCGCAAAACAGAGAAACAAATCCAACAAAGTAAAATTAACCCAACCAAGTAAATTGTTTAACCCAGGCTAAAGAATAATAATGCACATTTGATCAGATATAACTGTAGTCCAAGATTATGAGATGCATTATTCGAATGCTTGGCGAAAGAGATGCGTTTTTAATCTAGATTTAAACAGAGAGAGTGTGTCTGAACCCCGAACATTATCTGGAAGGCTATTCCAGAGTTTGGGAGCCAAATGTGAGAAAGCTCTACCTCCTTTAGTGGACTTTGCTATCCTAGGAACGACCAAAAGTCCAGCGTTTTGTGACCTTAGGGTGCGTGATGGGTTGTAGCGTGGTAGAAGGCTAGTTAGGTACGCTGGGGCTAAACCATTTAGGGCCTTATAGGTAAGTAATGATAATTTGTAACTGATACGGAACTTAATAGGTAGCCAGCGCAGAGACTGTAAAATTGAGGTAATACGATCATATTTTCTTGACCTGGTAAGGACTCTAGCTGCTGCATTTTGGACGACCTGTAGCTTGTTTATTGAAGAAGCAGGACAACCACCTAGAAGTGCATTACAATATTCCAGTCTAGAGGTCATGAATGCATGAACTAGCTTTTCTGCATCAGAAACAGATAACATGTTTCGTAGCTCGCCAATGTTTCTAAGATGGAAAACATGGGAAATATGATTTTCAAAAGACAAGTTGCTGTCTGTTTTGCAACTGCAGGGGATTTTAATATTCACATAGATAATGCAGAAAACAAAACCACAAAAGAAATGATAACGGTTCTAAACACTTTTGGCCTGATTCAGCATGTGCAGAGACCCACACACAAAGGTGGACACACTCTGGATCTAATCATCAGTAGGGGTCTAAACATTTCATCCATTATTATTAAGGACATAGCACTATCTGATCACTTCTGTATTTTCTTTGATATATTGATCTCTGCTACCACTGAATCTAGATCTGTCTCTGTCAGAAGGAGATGCATTAACGAGAACACAAGTGTACTAATTATGGAGGCTATATCTTTAACACCAAGCATTTCTGCAGACTCTGTTGATATTCTCCTTGATTCCTTCAACTCAAAAGTTGAGAATATTATTGATGATATTGCACCAATAATAGTCAGTAAGAAAACAAACAGACAGAAATCAGTTTGGAGAAGATCAACAGCAGTTCAGACTATGAAAAGACAATACAGAAAAGCCGAGCGGATGTGGGAAGACGAAACTTGAAATTCACTATAGCATCTATAAAGAGAGCCTTCATGCTTTTAATGTGAAACTAGCCACAGCTAGACAGAATTTCTTCTCAAACCTTATAAACAGTAACTTAAACAACACTCGTACTCTTTTTGCCACTGTTAGAGACTGACAAACCCCCCAAGTCAGATTCCCAGTGAAATGCTCTCAGACAGCAAATGCAATGAGTTTGCTTCTTTCTTTTCTGAGAAGATCATAAATATCAGGAAGGCAATTTGCACATCCTCAAGTAATGCAGAGGTCAGAAAGATTCTGCCAAAATATCAAAATGATACTATGTCTATTTTTGAAGCAATTGATAGCAAAATTCTGGAAGACATAGTGCAGCACCTAAAATCGTCAACCTGTTGTCTTGACACACTTCCCACATCTTTTTTCAAAAGTGTGCTTGACTGCTTAAAAGCAGATCTCTTAGAAGTGGTGAATGCCTCACTTCTTTCTGGGACATTTCCAAATCCTTGAAAACGTCAGTTGTTAAGCCCCTGCTGAAAAAGACCAATCTTGATAACACAATTTTGAGCAATTTTAGACCAATATCTAATCTTTCTTTTATAGGCAAAATTATAGAAAAGGTAGTTTTTAATCAGCTGAACAAATACTTAAACTCAAATGGATACCTGGACAATTTTCGATCTGGTGTTCGACCGCATCATAGCACAGAAACAGCACTCATTAAGTTAATAAATTATATTTGCTTAAATTGTGACTCTGGCAAAATATCGGTGCTGGTATTGCTAGATCTCAGAGCTGTGTTTCACACTGTCAAACTGTTGACTGGAAAACTGGGTTGGGCTTTCTGGGATGGTACTCAAATGGTTCAGTTCATACTTAGAAGGGAGAGGCTATTATGTGAGTCTAGGAGAGCATAAGTCTAAGTGGATGTCCATGACATGCGGAGTCCCACAAGGCTCAATTCTTGCACCGCTCTTGTTTAGCCTGTATATGCTTCCACTAAGTCAAATAATGAGAAAGAACCAAATTGCCTACAACAGCTATGCTGATGATACCCAGGTTTACCTAGCCTTATCTCCAAATGACTACAGCCCCATTGACTCCCTCTGCCAATGCATTGAGGAAATTAATAGTTGGATGTGCCAGAACTATCTTCAGTTAAATAAGGAAAAACTGAAGTCATTGCATTTGGAAACAAAGATGAAATGTTCAAGGTGAATGCATACCTTGACTCTAGGGGTCAAACAAATAAAAATCAAGTCAGGAATCTTAGTGTGATTCTGGAGACAGACCTTAGTTTCAGTAGTCATGTCAAAGCAGTAACTAAATCAGCATACTATCATTTAAAAAACATTGCAAGAATTAGATGTTTTGTTTCCAGCCAAGACTTGGAGAAACTTGTTCATGCCTTTATCACCAGCAGGGTGGACTATTGTAATGGGCTCCTCACCGGCCTTCCCAAAAAGACCATTAGACAGCTGCAGCTCATCCAGAACACTGCTGCCAGGATTCTGACTAGAACCAGAAAATCTGAGCATATCACACCAGTCCTCAGGTCCTTACACTGGCTTCCAGTTACATTTAGGATTGATTTTAAATTACTTTTACTCGTATATAAGTCACTAAATGACCTAGGACCTAAATATATTGCAGATATGCTCACTGAATATAAACCTAACAGAGCACTCAGATCATTAGGATCAAGTCAGTAAGAAATACCAAGGATTCACACAAAACAAGGGGAGTCCTCCTTTAGTTACTATGCCGCCCGCAGTTGGAATCAGCTTCCAGAAGAGATCAGATACGCTAAAACACTAGTCACATTTAAATCTAGACTCAAAACCCATCTGTTTAGCTGTGCATTTATTGAATGAGCATTGTGCAATGTCCGAACAGATTGCACTATATTTACACTGTTTTATTTTTTATTTTTTTTTAATCATTTTCTGTTTTTAAATGTTTTAATCATTTTAAAATTGCTTGTTTTATTTTTGTTATTTTTTCCTTCATGATTATTTTACTTTCTTTTATGTAAAGCACTTTGAATTACCATTGTGTACGAAATGTGCTATATAAATAAACTTGCCTTGCCTTGCCTAATATAACACCCAGATTTCTGACTGTAGATGAAGTAAAAGTACATTCGTCTAGTTGCAAACTGTAGTCTACTAGATTCTGTGTACTGTTTTTTGGTCCAATAAGTAATCTCTGCCTAATCCAAATTTAATAGACAAAAATTATCATCCAATCTTTTACATTTTTTTCACTCTGTTAGCTTAGATAATTCAGAAGTTTCATCTGGTGTCGTTGAGATATATAGCTGAGTATCATCAGCATAACAGTCAAAACTAATCCCGTATTTTCTAATAATATTGTCTGATATTGTCTGGGCAACTGTGTACAGTATATCGAAAATAGAAGGGGACCTAGGACGGATCCTTGTGGCACTCCATATTTTACTGATGATAAATGAGATGACTCCCCATTTAAATAAACAAAATGGTAGCGATCGGACTGGTATGATCTAAACCATCTTAGAGCCTGCCCTTGAATACCTGTATAGGTTTGTAATCAATCTATGAGTATGTCATGATCTATGGGGTCGAACGCAGCACTAAGATCAAGTAAAACTAGCAATGAGATGCAGCCTTGATCTGGCACAAGAAGCATGTCATTTGTAATTTTAACGAGTGCATTTTCTGTGCTATGGTGGGGCCTGAAACCTGATTGAAATTCTTCTTAGAGATAATGTTTTTGCAGGAAGGAACACAACTGAACAGACACAACATTTTCTAAAATTTTAGACATAAATGGATGATTTGATATGGGTCTGTAATTTGCCAGCTCACTAGGATCTAGTTGTTGTTTCTTAATAAAAGGCTTAATAACCGCCAGCTTGAATGGTTTTGGGACGTGACCTAAAGATAACAAGTTATAGGTGATAGGTGATAGATATTGGATAGCTTCTTTGCTTCATTAAAAATAAATACATAAAACCTGTATTTACTCAGGTTGCCTTACTCATGTTTAGTATGAAATATACACAAGAAACCGAAGAAATCAGGCTGAAGGCAAACACTTTTTCACACCACTGTATATGGCATGTAGTGAAGAGTCAGATGAAATGCACCAGGCTTTCTTCACATTCTCCAGGGATCGTCAATTTGTACGCCTGACAGGTCAGTTTAACATTACACCCACCATTGTTGTCCCAGAAATCAAATCCTCTGACCCGGTAGCAGATGGAGAACTGTAGCATGGCACCTGGCTGCATGATAAAAGGTAGGACAGGCAGGTGAAACCGAAACTTGTCGGACTCTGGATTGGGCCCATCTCTGTGAACAGTGGAGATGCAGCTCGCTTTACTCTCCGCACTGCTTTTCCAGTCGGTAAATGAGTATCGTACCGTAACCTCTTTCTTATAGGCCAAGTTCAGCACTTGGACAGTTCCAATAATTGCCAGTTCAGAGCAAATAACCTGATCCAGGCAAACTTGCTGATGGCACAAGCTCTTGACCATTGTGACTCACCTATCGAGAAGAAACAAAGCAACCTCTGTGTTCAATCACAGACCTTCTCACTCCTTGAGTTCTCTCCAGCGCTAGAAAGCTGATCAGATTTTTACACTGGTCCTACTTGCCATATCTAAGTCTTCTTTTGTTTTGCAGACATTTTCCTTTTTTGTTTTTTTTATTTGCCATCTATGTTTCTGTCGTCGCTCGGCTCGGCTAATGTCCATCCTGTGCACTGAGCGCTCTCTTGTCCACTTCATGAGTAGACACCCCCCTTACTGCTTATTGGCTTCAAGTTTGTTTTGGTACTCAGCCCGACTTTTAAAAAAATACATACCCCACCTTTAATATTGATCCTGGCCCATTTCTAGCCCTGTTTGGGGACTTTCTTTTGCCTGATTTGATGGCCCTAGATCGTAAAGTTATTTCTTTTCCTACAATCTTGTCCAGACAGGCTATTCTATTCAAGTGGAAGCACACAGGTGGATACAGGACATTTTCTATTGTGTTAGGTTTGAGAAACTGTGATGTTCATTCTGTTCCATTCTCAAAGGTTTACCTTGTTTACCTCCAACTGGCAACAATCCATAACTTTCAACTATTAAAAAACTGTCTTCAGAAGGAACTTAAGTTTATTATTTTATTAAATGTATTCATTTATATTTCATTTATTTTTTATTATTTGTGTTTTTCTTTTCTTCTTCCAATATGAGTTATGTTGAGGGGTTATTTGGGTGGTTGGAAGGATTGTGAGAGAGATTCATATGGACAGTTTCCTGTGGTTACTACTTTTTTTTAATGATGTATCCTTCTGTCTTTGAAGATGCCAATAAAAAAGATTTTTAAATAATAATAAACATGACAAAAGAAAACAAAAACGCGTAATATTTTGATATCTACAGTACATTTAAACAGTAGCCTAAGCGTTTGATTGACTAAACACGAAACTCAAGCGATACATTCAGCTTCAGTTTTACGTCTATATATGGCAACAGATTGTTACATTGCTGTAAGTTGTGAGGAAGAACGCCCTTGTTTATATGCAGTTAAAACTAATATACAAACAAAATATTCATTTTAAAGTAGAGAAAACCTCTTCACCTAGTGTGGTTGTAATAAAATAAGCGGAGATCGAGCGCCTGTGACATTTAACTACTGATCCCATCATGTCTGAACTATCACACCAGCGATTATTATTAGAGCCCCGTACATGAGATAAAGACAGTCTCACGTCTTGTCTGTAAACAAGCGAGATCTCAGACAATCTTGATGCGCGAGCATTTGTGAATAAACGCCGCGACATTATATTTGTGTCGCGTCACTGGCTCACAGTGCGCATGGGGTCTCAGGTATATTACAGTATCGAGCCTATATGACACTGTTGACTACATTTCCCACACAACAATGCGCCCTTCAGCATCCACACCGCTGGAATACACGCCTGCGTAAATATCCTCATTTACAATCTCCACACAATTAAGCCCATATCGATTAGGTTACAGCATGAGACAGAACCGAGCAGACCGTCTAATTTGACCGATGCATCTCACACAGACAGTCTGATCCGTTCGTCGCTGAATTATTTAGGACATAACGATACAGATGCACCGAGAATTAAAGGCAGCAGTGCGAGAGACAGTCGATTGATCGTGGGTGTAAACCTCACATGATCAAGAAAAAATGGATATGCCTTCGGATTAAAAGCCTCAGTGCATGCAATAGGAGAGAATCCACCCGTTCGAGGAGATCCAAGCTGCTTTGAGGAATGCAAGTGATGGGAACGGTCTTACACGAGCGCACCGTGCGAAACTGTCAGAATAAGCTTCGTTCGTTTGACAGAACCAAAACTAAAGCATTTGGACATGCACCAAGGTAAGAATAAATACAATTAATTAAATTAAGGTCATGTTTTATTTACCTGTGCCAGGTCATTCATTTATGATGAAGGAGCTTGGATAGGCTTCTTTAAAATTGGAACCAAATTGAGCTGCTTTTATTTCTGAACTGATCTGGACTATCCTGACTTTTTCACTGAAAGCAAGAAAACCACAAAGCCACCTTTGCATCCACCACCGAAAAATGGCATCAGCCTGTCATCTGAACCTGTGAGTACTCAACAGCAATTATTTATGTGTGTATGTTATAAAATAATAATCATTAAGAAATAAATAAAAATGGAAGAGAATAATTAAAAACAAAGCATCATAAATTGAGCATATGTTGATAAGTTTAAGGGCTGTTTCCTTCATGTCTACAGGACTCTCAGCAAAGGTTAAGAAGGACAATTCTGGACAAAATGTTGATCATAGTGAACCCCACAGACAGGTTAGAAAATAATTTGGCAAATAGAAGATTAATTGAGATAAGGGTTAACACACACACACACACACACACACACACACACACACACACATATATATATATATACAGTTTATAGTGTTTAAGTAATGCAAATTGCATTTTACTATAGCCTAATTATTATAATAGGAGAAGCAGCTACAAAGAAATACATAATAAATAAATAAATAAATAAAGGCACACCAAGTACAAAGTGTGACCAGATATTTTAAAAAGTCATTTAACCCCTTTTCCTTTGGTTCCTCAAGGCAACACAACACTAAGATCAAATCTCATACAACTTCCAAAAATGGACAGAAGGAGAGGCGACAGAGACAAAACAGCCATGGTGCAAAAGAGAGTGGAGGCAGGGGTAAAAGTTTGAGTGTAAGGCCTGTAAGCCCTCGTTCTGTACAAGAGGAGAGAGAAGACTCATCAGAGTGCAGAACCGAAGCCGAGAGCTGCGTGCTACAAAGTAAAGATGGAGAAGAGGACAGTGCCAGTGACCTCTCAGACTCTGAAAGGTATTCTGCACTTCCCGCTCAAATCTCTCCCCCTGACCTCAACCTTCGCGCAGAGGTCATAGATCCGTCTGACTTTCATGCTTTGAGACCTTCTTGTCGAGGGCGCAGCAAGTTCAGAGGCAGCTATCCAGATTTCTTACCACCTCCTTTCAATTCCTGGAGTCTCCAGCAGCTAGCTGTGTACTTGAACACAGAAGGCAAAGGCATTCCTCGTCCCAAGCCCAGTGGGCAGCTTGAGAGATACCTGGACCGGCTATTGCAATTGGAATGGCATCAGATCCAAACCATAGAAGAAGACAGCAGCAAATCCAATGCCCCATTACCTAAAGGTCGCCATTTGACTCATGCATCTTCTCATCTCAGCCTCAGCTCTCCTAAATGCATCCTCCAGTGCCAGCGTGCGTTCCCTTTGGCGTTACTCTCCTCTTTTGCTAGTGCACCCACCCTTCATCTTTCCAGCTGTACCTGCCCACGTTGCCAGAATCAGTATCCCATCTTGAACGTCCCATGCCGCTCTTATGCCTACCACCACCACCACACACGGCTGAGTCCACTCCTGGAGAAGAAGGGTCAGGCCTCAGGTTTGCCTAAAAGGAGCAGCAGTGAGAGCAGGGCTCATCTGCCGGATCCCCGACACCGATCTCGAGAGCACAGACTCAGCGACCCTCTGAGCGAGAGCAGCCACTTGAGCCGCATGCAGGCTATCGGTAACATGCGCAATCCAGTTGGTTCAACATGCAGTGTTCAACAAGTTTCTTCAACAGCTACAACAGCCAGGAATGCCAATATTGGTGAAGTAAAAAAGAGAAGGACAGGACAAAGGAGTCATTCCTGTGTGGGGACGAGGGAGGTTGGCTATAGGGCACGAGGACGCAGTGAACAAAGGAAGACCTTTGATGAAACACAACAGGAGATCAAATTAGCTTGTGTTGTAAGTTCAGATGGGTTACACAGCTCAGGAGACTCTGCAACTAGTCGATCGACCCGGAGGCAAAAGCATGTTGAATTTGTCACAGATTAACTTCAATACAGTGGCCTGGAAAATGTAGGAATTTCATTGCATTAGATAAGGAAATATCAAACCAGGTAGCATATTTTCTGAGAAATGTATTGCAGTGACATTAAGACAACTGATCCCAGCGTTATTAGTGAATGTATAAAGAAAAGTGTTGGGCAAAGTTAATTTTAAAAGTAATGCATTACAATATCATGTTACTCTTTATGCTATACTAATTGTGTTACTCGTGACTTTTTATGGAAAGTAAAATGTCAAGTTACTTTTGCATTATTTTTCTCATCTGGGCTCTGCTCGCTTGTTTGTTTTTAATGTAAATTAGTTCTATTTTTGGCAAATGTAAAAGCCCTTTCACTTCAAAAGTGAAATGAATAAGCCTCAGGCTGAAGGAAATGTAAATTCACGTCTGTACAGAAGAGGGCGCAGCTCAAACAAACCTTTCTGGATTACATGAAGAACAGGACGCAGGAGAAGAAAGTTCAACACTCATTAAAAATATTATCATGTTCACACAGCGCCTCTGCACTTACTCCTGATCTTTCTCTACATGAGGACAGGAGAACTGTCAGTCAGTACATGGGAAAACAAAGTACCTGGCCTTACCTATTTGAAAAAAAAGTAACTCAGATATATTCTTTGCTAAATTAAAAACTAACATGTCCCTTTAATAGTTCCTTGTAAAAATGAATCTGATTATGTAAGTCATGTTACTTATAACTTCTCCCCATCACCGGTTAATTCATCACATTAACGTGATGTCACACTAACTTTCAACAAACAGGAAGTTTCAAAATACTTATCTTAATTTTTCAACATATTTATCCTTCTTTTTTTTTAAACCTAACAAACTATTATAAGATGTAAATGGCACTTGGCAGGGCTCTAGACTCATTTTTATCACTGGTCACACTGGTAACCTTCTCTAATGGTCGTGAAAAGAGTGAGAGGCGTTGTTAGTATATGGAAAGCCAGGAAGGACAAAAAGCATGTAAATGTTATGTTTTTGTTAATCAATGTTATTCATGCTAGTTTGTCATTGTTCTCTTTTATTGTCATTGTGCTTTTCATTAAGACTTATAATAAATCCATATTTCAAGCATTTGTTTTAGTCTAAGAGATTGTATAGATGTAAACACAACAGGCCATTATCTTTTCTTGTAAAACATGATACCAACATCAAACATGATACCAACATCATTCCCCAGATAGCACACATACAGGTGCACCTCAGTAAATTAGAATGTATGGGAAAAAGTTCATTTATTTCAGTAATTAAACTGAAGTGCACACAGACTGAAGCAACCTGGGCTATGAGCTTCTCCAGCCTTCCTCCTGACTCTAGACCTTGGTTTCCAAATGAAATACAAAACTTGCTCTCATCTGAAAAGAGGACTTTGGACCACTGTCAGAACAGCAGTCTTCCCCCACTGTGTGCATTGAATTTATTTAATACATGAGTTTAACAATTTGAGTTGAATTACTGAAATAAATGAACTTTTCCATGACATTCTAATTTATTGAGAAGCAACTGTAGGTCTGCAAGATGTCTGTTAAAGATCGCTTCATCTGGAAAGCATTTGCTGTGTTTAGACATCTGATAGACATCTGTAAGATGTCAGTTTGACATAAAAACAGCCAGAAAGTGTAACACCTAACGTTGTCTGTATGCAGGGAAGGAGACCAGAGACTGTTTTGTTTGAATGGATGTCAATAGAGAAGAGGCTTCACTACGCTGAATAAAAAGCATTTGTGAGGAAACAGCTTATAATTTGTGTTTAGTGTTTTACACTAAACAATCATTTTGGATTTAACTGTATTTAGAGCTTACACCGAAAAAGGTGCCATTTTATAAGAAAAGTAATTGGCTTTGTGCGACAGGTGGGATTCAGCTTACGACACTTCTGTAAATGGTGATTGAGTGTCGCACAACTCTGACTGTAACTCAATGACATAATGTGTAATGTGATTGTATATCAAGGAACAGGTGATCCAAGTTGACCTGGCCTGATGATGCACTCGCACAAATGTGGTCATGTGAAATTTTAACTCGCACATTCTCGGAAATGGATTTGGTTCAGTCTAGAGCCCTACTTGGTGCAATTGTTTTATATATATATATATATATATATATATATATATATATATATATATATATATATATATGTGTGTGTGTGTGTGTGTGTGTGTGTGTGTGTGTGTGTTTTAGGGTGACTCTAATTTAATGCTGTGACACTGGTTTCAGTGTGGTTTAAGAGTCCAAATATTCTTGGGATCATTGCAAGTACCTATTCTTCCTCAGTTCAGCACTTCTTACAAAATCATTTTGTTATGCCTGCATGATTTTAAGACTTAAGTTTAAGTTGTCTTCTAGTAAGACTTTATGCATGCTATACTCTATTTAATTTCTTAATTTAGTAATTGTTTTTAACAACTTGCTCTTTTATTACTCAGTTGATTTAAATAGCAATATATACATTGACTTCTCAACAGCTTTGTGACTGCAGTGTTATCAATGAAGTTTTAGGGACTTCTAATGTTTAGTTTATAACAGGCAGTTTGTTATTTCTTCAGTACTTGTTCATTTATATGTAAGCAGTTTTTGCATACATGTTTCAGGTACAGTGATGTATTTAATGCTAAACTGCTGTGTCACTGTTATGGTTGGTTATCACTAGAGTTAACAGTTACAGATGATATGCTCACGCTGAAACACACCATTACCCTTCATCTGTATAACTTATCATTTTTCTCATTCTGTGCTTTGTTCATAAGGTGAATGTGATGACCATAAATAAAATATGTTTTTTTAAAGGTTATTTACAATTTTCTTGACAATGGGAGAGTTACTAGGAAGTTTCTATAATAGCATATCCAAAATAATTCCAGATGTTTGAAGGACAGATGAATTTCTTACTAACACTAGCTGCTGACAGAGTCTGTTGAATAAAATAACAGGAAATATGCATTAGTTTTTTAAAAGAAACTGGACAAGAGAATGTAGTGTAAAGGGAATTTATTACAGTAGGTGGCAGTAATGCAACACAATGGATGCCAGCTGCAGGGAAACCTCGAAGAAGAAGGTGGGAACTGTAATGTGGTGCTTGCAGGCGGAACTGAAATAAACAGAGCTTGTTTCCCTGGTCAGTCGGGCATGTTTTTCCAGTGCGACTCAAGCATGGAGTGAGGAGCACAGCGAACACTGCAGTATTTGAAGTAGAAGTTGCTGCAGAAGACTTCATTAGTGACAAACAGCAGGCATGTTTGAACCGTAAAAGTTGTAAATTCTAGTCAAACATACAATGAGATATTTAGCTTAAATAGTGTTTATTGAATATTGACAGACTGTGGATCTGGATTTTTGGAGAAACAGAAATCAACCAACTTTACCGAGCCTGGCTATGTATACCTAAAACTATGATCATTCACACCAAATGTTAAAAAGTCTCCTATGCTTAGGTTCAGTAATTTTACATGGATGGCAATGTATAGGTCCTTTTCTATGCCATTGATGTGATGTGAAATAATTGATAAAAATGCTCATTATAGATGAGACGGCACTTAGGGGCTTTTGTATCTGAACTCTTCACTTCTACTTTGCACATGACAATAAAGTGTGATGTGACACGACAAGCACACAAGTATGGTGACCCTTACTTAGAATTTGTGCTCTGCATTTAACCCATCCAAAGTGGACACACACACACACACACACACACACACCCGGAGCAGTGGGCATCATTTCTGCTGCGGCGCCCTGGGAACAGCTGGGGGTTCAGTGTCCTGCTCAAGGGCACCTCAGTTGTGGTACTAAAGTGTAATCAATCTAATCTAGATAATGTGAAGGTGTGTTCTGGAAATATGTTCATCAACTCCCCTGAAGAGAGTACCAGATCCATGATCCATGAAGGTGAGTGTGCTGCCTTCAGCCGCATTTTGTCCAAATAAAATATTTAGTCTGGTCTCTGTGTTTACATGGCCTCTTGCTGTTATATTGTTCCCAACAGACCATGAGCAGCTTGACAAGAAAATAACTGACCTCCACAAATGTCTAAAAGCTAAAGGAAATCGTCTCAGTGACTAGCTTTATCAGCTTGATTCAGTGATCATTTGTCACATATAAAACCTAATCAGTCAGTGTGTGGTATATAGTATGTACAGAATTACCCAATATATTAACTGGCGGTGTCAAAAAGTGTCAGCTTACTGAGATAATTGTTAGTACATGTCAGTGCATCTAAACTTTTCTGCTTCGAATGGTTTCAACTCAGAGAATACGCCTTTCTCCTCTGAGCGGTGATGAGATTCAAGCAATTAACAGCCTCCTTTAGAAATAACATTCACTAGCTTCTCGGACTGTCTTGAACCAGAGCGATACGTTTGGACTGGACTGTTGCCTGTGACTTCACTAACTCAGCAGAAGAGTTTGTCATGGAGTTTGTCTTGTCTGCATTTTGTGGTGTGAGAAACACAGTTGTTGAAGAGAGTAAGCCACGAATAATGCTGTAATGCTTGGGCTGGTATTACCACAGCATGTAGCCTGTATGTTGTTACTTTCACAGCTTCTGTTATAAATGGCTGATATCGACTGACTTTCAAATTCAAGTGTCTGTCAAAGGCTTGAAAGCTAATTTCTGCAGTAATTATTTGTGATTTATATGTTTTAAATTGAAAACATATTGTTTTTAACTCAGTAAATTAAATGTTTCCTCACTGATATTTGCTTTCATTTTATTTAAAATTAATTATGCCTTTTCGTGTTGTAAACATGGGGTAAAGATGACACTGTCCACCTAAACAGAACATGTACTTTTTCTCAAGCAAGGATTGTCTTTGTCCTTTAGTTTGCGGTGTTATGAAAGTGACTGCATTGGTCTATGAGCCATGGGAGTGGACAAATGGCATTTAAAAAAAAAAAGGTTTTTGGAAAATCACCTTAATGATCCATACATTCAGCTCCATAGTAGAGAACTGAACTGATGTAGGCCAAACACCTGGTTTACTAACTAGTAAAATTGCTTTGCAAGAAGACTGAAGACCTTGCAGATTAGGATGGTGATTATAAATCATATTCAACTTCTCTCTTGTCTATATGGCTATCTCTGCTTGGAAAGAAAGTAGTTTCAACCCTGTCAGATTCTCTGTCTCTAAGTGGCAGTGTTTCTTTATTTCTAATATATGTGTGGTCATTGTAATGTACTTGTATTAACAGTGATCATTTAATGGACAGATGATCACTCCACTCTGTGGTATCAAATGATCTGAAGTAATAAGAATAAGACTTTTAAATGCAGAGAGGGCTCAGCGACAAAACATTTGAGCAATACTTAATAAAAAAGGCTTAAATGAATGACAGAAAATGCTTTGTGTCAAGATGTTTGCCAGGTTGCCTGCAGTGGTACAGTCCTGGATTCAGTCCAGTGTGATGAATGTATGAGTCAGATGAGGTGGGAAGCAGAAATCTGTTCTCAGTTATATAATCTGCTAACAAGACATTCCCCTAGAGGAGAACAGCATGTGAAAACACATTCAACAGGTTCGTGACAAAGTTATGCAAAGCCTGCCTGATTTTATGTGCAGAAATACTGCTGTGATATTTAACGGTAGCAATTTGTTCTTATGACCGGTGTGAGTTTGTTGTGACCCAGAGGCCGTTACACTCCCATTAAAACAAAGGAAGACAGAGAACAAATCATCTCTTGTGCGTACAGTCATAATGATCGAATAGCTTCCAGTTTGAGCAGAGATGAGTCAAAGCTGAGACTGTCTGTTCCTGCCTTATTTGTGCCCCTATTTTACAAACGTATAATCTAAACACTGCATTTTCCAAACGGGAACTTTTAATATAAGCCTGCAACAACTTACTGTCCGGATGTCTATGACTCAACATCTACAGACCCATATACTGAATAGTTTTAAGAAAGTGTTCAGCTTTCTACAAAGTGCTTCTTAATACAATAAATGATACAGTTGTCTCATACTCTTTCTTTAAGAGCCAGACATCTCCCTGTTCATCTGGTGTGCTCTAGAAATCCTGCTGTTATTATTTTATGAAGTATTTAACATTCAGGGCAAACTAAAGACAACTATTTCTGAAGAGCCTTCCCAGAAGAGTGGAAGTGGATGACGTTATCCAGCATACATACCATCAAACACTGAAGCTATTTATTTATTTTGTGGAAGTATGAAAAAAAAGTATTCAATTAAAACCACTGCTACATGGATCCCTTAAGATTAATAACAAATCAAAAATGCATGAACACCAGACGAGTGTACTAGAGCGTTTCTGCTCAAAAGCTTTGCGTTTCAGGCTGTTGGCTCATCTTATGCTGATGAAATCAAACACTGGTCTATTTTTCCTCCATGTGAGGGCTAGCAGAATGGTAAGACGAGATGTTTATTGTGGATGTGCAAAAAGTCGGCCTTAAACATTCTTGCCCCTAGTCGCCCCTCAGTGGCATTTATAACTACTAAATGCCCTTCTTTCAAGTTTCATTTACCTTGCAGTAAGCTGTTATTTGTCTTCACCCTCTCATCAAAATTCTCATGTATCTTTCCTTATAAAACATATCAGTATCTTATTTTATTTCTCTCATTTTCTGGCTCATGCAGAGTTGAATGCATACCAGAATCAACAGTTTTATGGGCCAAGATTGTTTGTTTTTTTTAAATTTTGAATTATAAAAAAACAACAACTTTGTGTTCTATAGAAGAAACAAAGTGAAATACATCTAGGTTGTTCTTGTTTTTTAAGTGGCAAATGCTGGATTACATAATTTTCAGAATTTACTGTATACTAAACACACACAATACCATATGAGTTTAATAGAATTTATATATGAAGAATTTTACTAAAATCTTCAAAAACACATTGTACACATGTATTTTAGCATGAAAACATTTGAACACACTTAAAATTTGAGTTAACATTCAAATATACATATATACATGTACAGTTATAAATTGATCTTTTATAGAAAGTGTCCATTCAATTTTGTCTAAGTAAGATCTTTTTCTTCTACTTCTTCTTTTTGAATTATGTCTAAGCAAGTGATATTCAGCCACCAAAAACTGATGATCATTGCCATCACTGCATTTACTGATGGCCTGATGACAGATCTACGTGGAACCCCACTGTGAGAATTTATGCTTGGTCCCCAGCTTTATACTTATTCAGTCATTGTCACTTAGAGAGATTACACTCTCAAGAAGAATGTGCTCATCCTGAGTGCTTTCTCCAGGACAGGTGAAACTCCTAGGGCTGTAAAATGCAGTATGATTAACAGCACTTGTTAATGGAGGGTAGCGTGAGGATGCAGGAAGTGTTTTCTCAGGGTTTTTTGCGTGTGCATAAAATCCACCTGCATGCACCAGAGGGCACGGACAAATTATTAAAGATTGTCTGTAGGTGTTTTTGCGTAAGGTTTTACTGTCTTTTTGCGATCCAAATGTCCACAAAAAAAACTTCATTGTGTGGACCCGAGGAAGGATCCTATGATGAAAACCGTTTTATAAACTGTAAATAAAAAATAAAAAAACCTTAAGCAGTTGGTACCTTAAGTTATTTTTTCCCCCTTCTTTGACTAAGAATTACCTTTGTTTGTGTAACCAAAAAATCTGATTGTTTCATTTAGGTCAAATCACATATTTGACATAAATAAATCAGTTTAATTACAAACTACTTCACATGGAGCATACTTATAAAAAAAAAAAAAATTAAAAAATTGAAAACAGTTGAAAGAAACTAAATAATTCTCTCTCTGTGTGTGATATTAATAAAGTTAATATTAGTTAATGAACCTGAGATTACATTAACTAACAATGAACAGTTCATTTTATTAACTAATGTTCTAAAAAGAAAAAGAAAACAATACAAATAAATTTTAATAAATAAAACATATATATATGGTAACAAATAGTGAGTGTATTAACAAATGTTTACCCTTAACCCAGTTCATTTAATAACTTTTTTCAGTATTTTTAATTTTTTTAATTTTGTTCCATCTGAAGAAATAGACAGAGAGAGAGAAAGCAGAGACCAAAAAAGCACCAGAAAAGTCTAAATGAATACATTTTGAATCCTTATCTATCCATTGGTATCTTAGATGCAGAAAACTTGCAGCACTCTAGCAAAGCAAATCACATGGTATCAATAGCTGAACATTTTCCTTGTTTGTGAAAAAAACAGCCAGTACTCATTTAAAAGATAGATCACACAAGACACACAAGAGCAAATGACATTAGACATCAAATATATTGTAAAACTTCTTCAGACAGCAGTTTTTGAATGTGTGCAGGATTTCAGCATCAGCGTTGGGAATTGATTACATACATGATCTGTTCCTCATGCAAAGCAATGGTTTGGCCTGAAAACACTGAATATTAGCAAAAATAAATAAATAGTTTTATATATATATATATATATATATATATATATATATATATATATATATATATGACTGAGCTTTCATTGTGAGTAACATCAACATATGTCACAAAATGATACCCCAGTGTATAGACTTATGATGATAAAATACCATTTCATGTCAGCCTAATGATGCCATAGTTTTTTCTTTGCAATTGCTAAAGGGCTTTTTGCCTTCTGTGTAGTGGCACATATGGCGGTGTTGGACACCTTGAGTTTTTTTTGCCTTGCTTTGTGTGTACTTTCACCTTACTCAAGTTCAATGACTAGTTTTTGCTCATCATCACTGCTGCTGTTACTGTCCTCATGTTCCAGGTAACTATTATTACCTACATATGTTGGGTTGCTGTGCATGGCTGGGGGACATATTTGATGGGTGTGACATTCTTGACTAGACATTTGATGTGAGCCATTGCAAGAACTGGGACCAGCACTGGATAATGAAGAAATACTTGCATCAGCCATATTAGTCTTTGAATCACCACAGTTATGTTGCAGAACACTGGCTGATAAAGTTGTGCCAGTCATTTTGTCTTTTGATGTCTGTACTTGGTTGCCTTTGGAATAAATCAAATAATTCATAGCACCCTTTGTCTGTGTCTCCTTCTGGAATTCATTTTGCGTGGTATTGACTTTGACTGGATGCATCAAAAGATGATTGCATGTTTGATTGGAATATTTTGGTGAAGATGTCTCCTTTTGGCTTGTCTCTTGAGAAGGACTGTTAACCAAATGTTCACCTATGCTGTCTTTTCGGGTGGTGTTGTTACATTCCCCTTGAGCTTGATGTTGACAAGTTTGTGAAATAATTTTTGTGCAAACAGATGCTTCTGGTTTGTTCGAAACTCCAAATTTGTCATGCTTAAGTGGCTCTGAAATATTAAGGGACACTTCCTGGGAGAAATGTGGGTGAGCTTGAGCAGATTTTTGATGCTCCTCACAAGACGTTTCCTCTTCCTATTGTCAAAGGAAACATATAGTTAGTACACATTATGGAATGCCTCACACTTCCTCTTCAGGGGTGGTGTAGTGGTGGCTGGCTGGTTTACCTTGATGTCCCTCCTAAAACATTGTCTTTCAGTTGGATGTGAAGTGCTTTATTACTTAATACTTAAAATAATCAAAATGAAATAATTAAATATACGTTAGAGTATATTGTCTAGTAAACTGTCACAGTGTAAAATATGTTACTAGTCATGTCATTGCCCTTGGTGTTTATGATCACAGATCAAAACCTAGATGTGCTCTGTTTGACAGAAACCTGGCTAAAACCAGATGATTACATTATTTTACCCCCCAAGATTACTGTTATACACATGAGCCATCTCCAAGAGGTAAAGGGGGAGGTGTTGCCACAATTTATAGTAATATTTTCAGTATTTCTCAGAAGTTTGGTTTAAAGTAAAACATTTTTAAGTTATGGTGCTTCATATAATAATATCAAATGAAACAAGTGTTAATGAAAAATCCCCTGTGGCGTTTGCATTCGCTACTATATACAGGCCACCAAAGCACCATAAGGAAATAATTATATGAGTTGGTGCTAGCTACATGTAAAGTCTTAACTGTGTTTTTTAGCTCTTTAGATAAGGTTGCTCCTTCATGCTAAATGAAGATTAAGGAAAACAGTTCAACACCATGGTATAACGACCACACTCGCACCTTAAAGAGAGCATCTGGAAAATGAAGCACAGCTGGAAGAAAACAAAACTAGAGGCATTTCGTATTCAGTGGCAGGAAAGTACTTCTACTTATAGAAAAGCTCCAAAAACGGCTAGAATCCACTTACTTTTTACCTCTCTTAGAAGAAAAAAACACAATGGCTAAATCAATGGAAAATAAAGCATCAACAGTCGCAGACATTGCCCAAAACAGCACAGCAGTAATGACTTTATGAACTTCTTTACTTTCTAGATCAATACTATGAGAGATAAAATTATAACTATGCAGCCATCAGCAACAGCATCATATCAGATTCAATTCCACTCATTCTCTGCTATAAAAGAGGAATAATTGTATTAACTTGTCAAATCATCAAAACCTACAACATGTCTATTAGACCCTACTCAATCTAAGATACTAAAAGAGATGCTTCTAGAAGTCATAGGACCTCTTCTGATTATTATTAATTAATAAGTGTCATAAGGACATGTCCCCAAAACCTTCAAATTGGCTGTTATAATGCCTCTCACTAAAAAACCCAACTTGATTCTAGAGAATTACGAACCAATCTCAAATCTCCATTTTCTGTCATTAGATTGTATCTGTACTGAGACTGCTCTCATCAGAGTGACAAATGACCTACTCTTATCATCTGATCGTAGTTGCATTTCTCCATTAGTGCTACTGGATCTTAGAACTGCGTTTGACAATATCAACTACAACATTCTTTTGAGTAGACTATAAAATGATCTTGCCATTATTGGAATTGCACTGTCATTGTTTAAATCTTACTTATCTGACTGACATCGATTTGTAGCAGTGAATGACAATGTATCATATTGATCACAAGTACAGTATGGAGTACCACAAGGCTCAGTACTAGGACTGTTACTACTCACGCTTAACATGTTGCCCTTGGGAGATACCATAAAAAAATAGTGGTAGCTTTCACTGTTATGATGATGATACTCAGCTTTATATTTAAAATCAATTCGCAAAACTACCACAATGCATATATAAAAAAGTTTCAATTATTGTACAAAAACCTCCTCATGTAATGACATAAAACACTGTCTAACATTTGTTAGATAAAAAAAAAAAAAAAACATCTCTTTAACCTGGCATGCACATAATACATTATTTCATTTCTATAATTAAAATCTGTTTAAGGATTGTAAGTCTGCATTAATTAGGTCAACCAGAACTGGGAACACTTCCCATAGCACCCTTTATACTCTCTACATCAAAAGAAGAATGTCATCCATGCTAATATTAGTCTTTTTCTTTCTAATTCTGAGTTTACCATAGCCATATGGATCCAGACTGTATGCAGATCAGATGGTCACAGTAGCCACCCAGAAACTGTCCATATTCAGACAAGATGGTGGATCAGCACCTATAGCCCTGTAATCCTATTGCATTATTGACAAACAATTTTCCTGTTTGACACTGTAAAGCTGCTTTGACACAATCACTATTTTATAAAGCATTATGTAAATAAAGGTGACTTGACTTGTTATGCTAAACATCTGGTTGTGTATTCCACATTTTTTCTATTTGAATGGTTTATCAGGACTTTACCCGTCACTATCTATGCTCCCTTATGCCCTTCCATTCTTCATGTGCTCTTTCTTTCTTTACTCAAACTTATTTTTTGGCTCTTTTGTCTTTGTTTTTGAATCCTTGGCATGTGTTGCTTTTGTCACCCACCTCTGTTCTGGCTCTTTCCCCCTCTCCACTTCTACTCTCAGGATCTTTGGGGACTGATTCCTTGCTCTCTGTCCCAGGGTCCCTCTGAAACCAAAAGCTTTTAAGGGTACCATCTTCCACAGATCCTGAGGGCAGAACAATGAATGAATAAATGCAGCACATTTTGCAGTCTTTACCTGAAGCAGGGTATCAGATTATTATTTTGGTTTGTCAGAGAATTGTATTTATATGTCCTATGAAGGCATTTTCAAATATTGAAATAAATTCACTGCAAAATATTATGGACAGGTAGTATAATACTAATATGACAGAAGTGTTACTTTTAATCATGTTGTTCAAAACATGAACATTCATAAAATAAGTGCATGCACTCCCAGCTGTTTATGCCAACTTTTTATAGGCAACTAAAGAAGTTTTATGGCAGCCAAAAAGCTCTTTATCCAAAACTGATAAATTGGTCTCAGTTATCTTTTTTAAAATGGAACATAAAAATGTTATTGTGGATGCAAAAGTTACAGACAGAAAAACTTTGTAATTGATGTGCAAATGTCAGCCTCCTGGAACATAGGCCTCATTAGTCGCTTCTCCACTGTTGAGGCAGTGCAAGCCAGTGTTTTAAATGGGCCAGGCAGGGCTAACAACCTCGGACATGTAGCACCGAGTCCAAAGCGCTACGTGCCCTCCTTAGAGCCAGAAGCTTCATTAAAACCCACCCTTTACATGCCCCTCAGGAACAAAAGTCACGCAACCCCATCATTTCACCAATAAAGAGAAGTTAATAGAAAACCAATAAGAAAAAATTCACTGCTACTAGTGCGATCACAAAATGAACATGATCAAAACGGCTGTTTGTTTGCATGGTTTGATATTTAAATCCAAAAGCATTGATGTTTTACTGTAATAAGTGATACATTGATCATAATGAATTAATTTATCAGGATTGAAAATTAGTCACACAGAAAGCATCATGAACATAGCCTGCTTATTCCGTCGAGTCTGTTTTTGTTTATTTGTAGTCACAGTAGCCTATACACATCACATTTAAAAACAAATAATAATCATTTCTATATTTTTATAAACACTCCTCAACAAAAAGCATTATTATACTTTTAGGACATAGGCTATGCAAAGCTAAACTATCGAGACGAGACTAACAGTATGACTGATAAAATATGTTACTAAATAAATACATGATTGTGATAGAGAATAAGAAGCTGGTATCTGATTTCTTCAAGTGGTCACAATTACTTTATTTATTATAGTAACGTTAATGGCTAGCGTGTAGGGCTGTGAATCTTTGGCAAGGCAGCGATTCGATTCGATTACGATTCATAGGTTTTCGATTCGATTCAAGAACGATTTTTGCAAATTTAGAACGATTCAATTCAATTCGATTCACAATTAAATTAGATTCGATTCGATTATAACGATTCGATTCTGCATTCTTTAAGTGCATTCACGGGATTATTTAAATGCTTCTACTAAATTCTTTAAATGATTAGTCAGGGGGCAAATTACAGTAACATTTATGGTTAGAGAACCATGGGTACCATAGGTTTTCCATTGTTAAATGCTAGTTTAATGATGCGACATGGCATACGTAAAATTGTATGTAAGCCAAGTTTTTAAAAAAGAGCTTAAAGAGTATTATGTATAAGCTAACATTTTCTCACACCAGGGGCGTAGCCATATTTTCAGAAGTGACAGAAATGTCAAATACAATCATTTTATGTATGTAGCCTATATAATAATAATAATAATAATAATAATAATAATAATAATAATAATAATAATAATAATAATTATTATTATTATTATTATTATTAGTTTTTTTTTTTTTTTTTTTTTTACAATGAATTATCTTCTTTTTTAATTACTTTTAATTAGCTGTAATAAATCAAATACACTGCTGGACAATAATCAATCATTTGTAATCAATGTTTTTTTCCTAATGGCAATTTTATGATTGTTTTATATACTAGGCTACATTATAGCAATTATTAAAAATTTCTGCACAGAATAAGGTAGAACATATACATTATAGTTTCTGTACTGTAATAAATGTCAATTAGCACTGCATCATTCATAAATTGTTTGTGTGTTTTTTTTTTTTAGTTTCATCAGTTCATTCTGCTTTTATTCAGTTTAGCTGCAGATATAGCCTAGCACGTCTATGAGAGCGAGATCGCTTCTCTTTCAGTGTGAAATCGTCTTCATCTCTATTTAACTTTTCCTCTCCATCAGCGAATGATTCTGAGAGAAAACGCTCCAGATGTCTGTTTGCTAATGAAACAAACGCTAATTTCATGCATCTGATTATCAGATAAATCCTGCGCTCTTATTTCAAGGTCGTTGTTAATGCTGTGGTTAATTTTAAAAGTTTCCTTCGTATATTCGGTTCATCCGCATTGTTTAAAAACATTTATCATTCAATGGATCTGTGCGTATGATTTAGACACTTACATTTCTGCTCCGTCCATGCAATAAATACAGCTATCGACGGCTCCGGTAACTCCGTCGGTAAGATGCAGAGAGCCATTGACAAACTACAGAAAAGTAAAACTACTTCACATTAGCATTACTGGCCACGAGTCCTATAAATCACACGTCAGCTGCGTCAGAGACGAACGGAGCGCGATCGCAATCCTGTGACAGTCTCAGGCTAAAACAGTGGAGCGCGTGAAGGACAGATAAGAGGCACGATTCACAAACACTCTTCAAGGTCTCCATTAATTTGTGCGTGTAGCCTAGTAATTTAATGTGTATTCATTTTGAAAGCATTGAATCGGCGATTCACGATTCAAAAATCATGTTTCAAGATCCATGCATATGAATCGACAGGGTTTGTAATCGATGCATCGAGAAAACGAGTGAATCGTTACACCCCTACTAGCGTGCATAGTTTGCATCGCTTATAAATATTTCTGTCTGGTATGGTGATTATAATCCACATCGGATCAAATTATTAAAAAAAAAAACGGGCTTTTGGCCCCCGAGGAAGCACTGATGAGGCACGATCAAGCCCTGTAAGTGACAAGTGACTTGCCCTGGCACGCACTAGCACACCTGCTTTTGGCCCGACAGTGGAAACGTGACGATTGCAAACACAATGTCAGCCAAATGAAGAGAGAGAGAAAAAAAATTACAGTTTCACATTGTATATCAAGGCACAAAGACTAAAATATGCTACTATATATTATGGCAGTGGATATATAAAAATGATTGTCTTTATGAAAAACACCCCTCTGGGGTGGAACTGGTTTGGCTGAACTCTTGCGTATGCCTCTGTGCAGCACTGCTCAGAAAAAGAGGCTGCATTTGGCTCTCAGATTGCTCGCCAGCTGTCTGGAATGGAGACAGGCACAACATCTCCCTTTAACTTCTGGGTCTTTGCTCGATTCTAGTGAATCCCTGTAGGGACCATTTTCCAGTGACCTCTACTAAGCAGCCTATTAATTCCCTGAACACATCTGATCAGTCAAACATATCAGGCAGCCACAGACTTTTCATGTTTTGTTTATTCTAGGTCCTTCTGATTGACACTTGACCTTCTTCATATTTGTAACTGTGACTAATTGAGTGACCTGTGACCTAATAAAAGGGAATCTCTTTAGAGTGTTATGTACACTGTAAAGACTGCAAGGATGAAACGTTTGCCACAAGTGACTCTGATAAGAGAAACTTCAGGTGAGTGTGGGAATACAGTGGAATAACAAAGATTAGGACAAAAAGAAAAATGCCTCTCACACTAAAATCTTGGCGATCCTACTGAATTGAACTGAACTGAACTGGAGGTTCTGCTTGTGAACTGACAGCTAGAACACTTGAACAGGCAAGACAGAATGATTCAATAGCTTGCACTTTTTGAATAATTATACTAATGCGTAGTGTTTTATTTCAATCTGAGATGTCTCTGGCATGTCTCTGGCAATACAGGAAAGAAATTTTTTAATGTAACATTGATAGTTGCATTAATGGTCAGTAGTAAATTATGTGTCTGCTAAATATGTACTAAATGCTAATCAGCTGCAAACATAATTTTCTGAAGTTTTCATTCTTTAACCTATAAATTGCATTTTATGTTTGACTGCTTCGACAGCATGGTTTTTCTGTACTTATCCACTTAGAATTCTGGAACGTTTCACAAAGAATTCTAAGATTTTGGTAATATTCTTATGTTAATACAGCATGTGACTAGGCATAATGTTGTTAAATAAACTTTAAGTGCTCAACAGCTGAAGTGTTAAATGTAAAAAAAATAAAATAAAAAAAAAAAATTTCTACTGTAAAGAAAAAAATGTGGGCACAAATCACACTTTCTCAGAAGCCAAGAGCAACATTTGAGGACAATGTTCTTTCAAGAGAGGAATCATAAATGATTTTCGTAGATGTATTTTATAGAGACCACTTTTATGGAGTGTATGAGATAATTAGACAATTTAGAGTAAATCTGCATTGTCAAAAGGTATTGTCTGGTAACAGAGACATGGCAAGTATAGATCTCCTGTCACCCTCTTGTGGAGAGAAAATGATATGTCACCCTGTGATATCAGTTTTTATTATGTACAATGTCTAGTTACGGTTGCTCTATCACAAGCAAATACTATATTACAATATTACCTTGCAGAGTTTCCAGATTTTCCAGATTTTCTTCACATCTGATGCTGTCTTCAGGAATGCTATGAATGTTAGATGTCTTGTTCAGCATTGGACAGGATACTTTCCCTTGACTAGAATTGTCATTATCAAAGTCACCTGCGCATGGAGCAAAGGCTTGTTTGAATTCATACTGTGTAGGTGTCTGGCATGGACAAAATGTCTCAATCAGCTTGCAGTTGAGCTTCCCTTTGACACATGCTCTCATTTCTCTTGTATCTAATTCTGAGCTGCCACATGCAGCCCAGTGTGGCTTGTTGTGACTGGGCTGTATTGTGGAGTTGAGCTCTTTTTGCATATGTTGTGATTCTCCAGTAGACGTCTTTTTCTCACAGATACAAGTTCTGAGCTGTGTAGGTTTCTTTGTTTGAACACTTTCACAGTTTCCTGATAATGTGACTGACATGAGTTGACCTCTTTCCTTTGGCTCCACTGGCTGAGTATTTGTTATAGTTTGAATGTGATTTGGCTGCATTAAACAGAACAGCTCTTTATCACTGGTTATCTCCGTGAATGTTTGGTCTTCAGAGTAGTTGCCTGAATCTTTGTTATGGACAAAATCACTGTTGTCCAGTAACTGAGGTTGACATAGTTTGTCTCCAGCCGCTAGTCTGTGGTGTGTCTCTGTGATGACCTCAAAACCAGCAGATTTTCTTTCCTGTGAATTCTCAGGTATCTTCTGTGTTTCATCCAACTGCCCAGCAGAATCTTTATTATAATCCACTGAGGCTGAGATATGAACCTTTGTCTGTGGATGTGACCAGGATGAAACACAGTGAGGGCACTCATTTGCATAATCTTTATCATTATGAGATTTTAAATTGCAAACAATTTCTGCTTTGTTTACTGGACTGACAGATTCACAGTTGGAACCATTCTTCTTTCTCATCTCACCATTATTTATAAGTTCCTGTGCCATGCATACAGGAGGCACATCAGTGCTATATACCTCCTTAGAAAGAGTTGTCTGGTTTGTTAAAATGCTTGAAGTTGCTGTTTCAATATGAGGCTCTATCAGAGCTAACTGTTCATCGGAAATGAGCTGCATGACTATCTGGAGGTCAGCTGTTTGTACATAAAATGTGTTCTGAGCCTGTGTTGAGCCATTTAGTAGTATCATCTTTCCCTCAGATTGGGACCCTTGAAAGTCACCATTGACCATTTTAGAAGCAGTACTGTTTAGATTATTTTCATAAACTATGGATTCGGTGTCTGCAGTAAGACCAAGAGGTTTTCCTGATTCAATCACAGGGGAGACAGGATGGTTTTGTATTGTAGGTGTAGTAGTTACTGAAGAATAGGTTTGTAGACTGGATTCTGAGCAATAATTCACTGTTGATGTGTTCATTGATGTAACAGGCTGAGCGTTCTCTGAGGTTGTTAATACAGATGATACAGAAACTGTTGACGGGGTTTCCACCACACGTGTTGCACAGTTGCTCTGCAGCAAAGATATTTGATGTTGCACTGGTGGAGAAACAAGAGAAATTGATGTAGGCGTGGTAGACTGAATCTGTGTCAGGACTTTGGATAAAGTGCATGTTTGATTTAGCTCTGAACCGGAAACCGATAACATTGGGGTTGTTGCACACAATACGTCTTGTTTACTCCGTTCAGTGGTTGTGACTATTGAAACACCCTGACACTGCTTTGAAGATAGTACACTGTTCTCAAGAGGACACTGCACTGTAGTTTGACGGCTTTGCTTGAGAGCTGGAACGTTTGAGCAAATGCTATGTGCTAAAGTTGAGCCAGAACAAGAAGCTGACACTCCATCTGTGGAACATGGAATCTTTAGCTGGTACTTGGGAGGAAAGCTGGTCTTGGCTAAAGGGACGGTGGGGCTGCTGATAGAACCAGACGGGGTTCCAGGTGTCCCACTCACATTGATTAAACAAACAGCAGGGCTAAGAGAATTACCAACGAGCTGACTTGGATTCGAGAACTGATGTATGAAGCTACCCTGCGGTTGGAGATTTTGCATGTTGACCTTTTGTGCTGGCACTGTGATGGAATCGTGCATTGCACAAGTTGACAGGGGTAACTGATGAATTAAACCACCCTGATTTCCATTTGCCCCACCAGCTCTAGGATCTGAAATACTGAGCATTTTCACATCATTCCCAGTGCGCTGTTTCTTCCTCTCTGATGGGATATGGAAATCAGTGTGTTGTGTCATTATTTCATCCCTCTCCATGTCTTCCCCCTTATTATTTTCAAAGCTGGTATAGGACATTTTAAGGTCATTTTGTAAGGTCACAACAGAACAGGAAGTAAAGCTCAGAGACACAGATCCATTGTCCCTCTGTTGACCAGTTTGAGTTTCCAGGCTTTGTTCAGAGTTCAGTGTAGTTTTTTTTGTCTTCAGTAAACTGTCTTTCTCAGTATTGTAGAGTTTCGTAAATATCCCACCTTTGTAAGTGTGCCACTTTGTGTAGTCAAATTTTCGGGCTTTTTTCCTGTAGTTTCCTTTTATAATTGGCTCTGTTCCGACATCAGTGCTGTCTCCATCAGAGCTAAGGCTGTTAATACTCCCTCTTTCAGCCGGGGATCCCTCTGAAGTAGGCAGACAATCTACCGCTACCTGCCTAACTAGTGAACGATGACCTGGTGCTTGTTGGTCTGATGACCTTAATGGGTAAACATGCCCTGCACTACACCTTCTACTAAGATTCAAATTGATTGCTCCATCATTGGGTTTGCCACACATAGTGAAGGGGAGAGAACTGCTTCGTGTTAATGGTGCATGCTCCAGGCCAGTGGAGTGCTGGTGAGAATTGTGAATCGCCCCACCTCCTCTGTCTGGATTTTGTGAGCTTGAGGTTTGCTTGCTTCTCCTTATCTCAAAATGGAAGGAGTCTTTGTAAGTGTATGGCACAGGAAGATCAATGCTTCCTTGTTTTGACAATACTGTCTTTCTAGGCCGCACATGTTCCAGTTGTTTATTATCCACCAACACACTATTCTCATATATAAGCTTTGAAATACGTTCTTCCAGCTTCTGCTTCTCCTGAATGGACACCTTGCATTTGGGGTCAGGGGTCATCTCTGAGGATGTCTGTGAGGCTCCTGTTTCCTGCTGTTCCATAGTGGCTTCTGTTAATGATTCCATACTGGGATCATGCAAACTTGCTCCAGGACTGCTAGATGAATGATGCTCACTGCTGTCACTGAAGCCAGAATCTGTACTATCGTGGCTTTGAGATTTTCCTCGGGACATTGGGGAATCCCACGGTTTGGAAAATAAAGCTTCCTGTCTCTGGAGAGGTATACGGTTTGGAGTTTGGAGCTGTGTACATCCATTCTCACTCAGTGCGCTTGTCTGCTGGTTTGCAGGATTATTTTTCAAGCCATCTGATAATTTCAAATAATTTACCTTGTCCTGAAGTGCAGGTATTGTGCTTAATCCAACCATGGCAACATTGTGTAATGCCCATTCGACAGACATTGTCTTAGTCTCTGTAGAATCTGCTTGATTCGGTATGGTCACTACAGGAAGAACTTCTTTGCCAGTCATCTCACATGATGGAGTACTACAGTTGTCCTTTAAGCTCTCTGTGCTCTCCTGGCTGCTGAAGGTGCCTTTGTCAGATTCGCTGGAAAGGCGTGCATGAGCCTGGGTGCGCTTGTGTTTATAAAGGTTACTCTGCGTCTTGAAGGAAATGCCACAGGTAGTGCAGGGATATGGTCGCTCTCCTGTGTGACAACGAAGATGTTTCTCGAGCACGCTGGGCTTCAGACAGTCCTTACCGCACTGAGGGCAAATATGCTTCCCAATAGACTTAGGTCTCGCTGACGTTGCTGGAGCCACTAGCCTTTGTTGTTGCAAAACAGTCCCGCTGGCAATATGCAGTGTCAGAGAGGGTAGAGTCGAGCTGCTGCACATCCTTGGCAGGAACAGTGGTAGAACCGTTGCATCCTGCAAGGCTTCAGGTTGGGCCTGTGGATATGGCCGCAGGCCAGGGGCAGGAACGTTGTGGACATACATAGTTGTGAGAGGGGCCTTAACATGCGTCTCTTCCTCTCTCTGTGCAGACACTGAACACTGAGGCTCGGCAGCTCTCATAAAGCTCTGCTTGCTAGTTGCCATGGTAACACAACCCTTGTGATGCTGAGAGACGGAGCTCACTAATTACCTAAAAAAAGAAAGATTTTCATTATTTCTAATTTGTTTTTTTTTGTTTTTGTCATTAGGCCTGTACTCTAGATCAAATAATTGCCCCCCCCCCATTTGAATCGGAACACAGGTAATAGAAAGATAAAGATACCAAGATTTCACACCACAATACAAATCACCACTGTTTAAAGAGACTGAGAGGGTACAAGCTACAAAATATGTATTAGAGCTGGCTGTTAATCCGGACTTCAGAAGAAAATTATATACCAGCAGAAAACATAGTTGATTTTATGTATATATATATATATATATATATATATATATATATATATATATATATATATATATATATATATATATATATATAGTTGAAGAGCATGTTCACATTTGACAACTATTGTCTTTTCCACTGCTCAATTAATCATGAAAATGTAAAAATCTTGTGAAGACACTTCAATAAGGCTTTGAATTTAGTCTAGTAGGAATCTCATATTTACTGTGAACACATGGTCAATATTTGCATATTGCAGAAGCACCAGAGGAGTATGAGCAGAAAAACAGTGGTGGTGAATCTATGACTCATTTCTAGAAAAATGATAGCATCAAGGACCTCCTACCTATTTTCACATTTATGTAAATGTGAAGACTTTTATAAATAAATAGAGCCTTAACATCCTTTTGTCTTGTAAGGTCCTTTAGCACTTAGAGTTAAGAAATACAGTCCTGTCTAAAATAATTCATACCTGGGAGGTTTGCAGAAAGTTTGTCATTAATTTGAAGCTACTTTGACAAAATAAATCAATAAAAATAAAAAAAAAGACACCAGACATTTTGACACCAGTTACGTATTCATTAAACCTGTTGCTGTACATTTTAACTTGTTTAGATATAATTAGGCAAATACAAGTGTACAAATTGCATCACTATGAAAAATAAATAATGAAATAAAGAGATGATTTGAAAACAAGCTGAAAGCCAAAAAAAGATAAAAATATTACATTCCATCCCTAGTTACTTTAATAAATAAATATTATTTTTACATTTAAACAGTACATTTCTTTGTATTGTTCACATCCCTTTACCTGTGCTGTCTTCTATCATTACACTTATGAAGGATTCATATCAAGCTAATAAAAAGATATGAAGAAGATCACTCTGCATGCCATATGATCAGTAATGGGTGCAATCATAGGTCACTCACCAGAGCTTGAAACTTAAAGGTGACACGGGAGCAGCTAAAGATCGCCCAATTTAATCCATAACGTGGAAACCAAAATCCATCTTTGCAACAGTGCGAGGTAAAACGAACAAGAGAGTGACAGATATCATGTGACTGTGGCACCCTCTCTCACCACAAAGGCCCTTGGTTCCTCTTCTCTCTTTAGTTTTCTTACAGCCGTTTCTGCTGCTAATGGAGGAAATACAAACGTCAATCATGCAAATGTGACTGGATGACGGTAACAACACAATGTAAAAAGTATATGAGAGAGAGTGAAAGAGGAAGAGAGAAGTCACTGAGAATACCATTTAAAACAAAGTTCGGGGCCACTTGTACTTTGAAAAAAAGAACCCAAACCAAAGTGAAGAGCATGCCACAAAATGGAGATGCTGAAAGAAAGAATAAATGAGATGGACACAGATAGGGAAGAGAGCAGATGGAGGGAGGGAAGGAGAGAGAAAATGAGAGTGAGACAGAAAGACAGAGACAGAGTGCAGCACATAACACAACTGAACGGAACTGATCTAAAGAAAAAAAAAAAAGAAAAAAAAAAATCCCTGTTCGAAGAAGGAAGTATTATGAACATGCAGACCCACCTCAAAAATATCATTTCACCCACAAATGCACAGACACTGTGTTTGCTGCATGTACCTGACTTCTGTTTCTGGCTTTTCTCACTCCTCCAGCAACCCACACACCCACACACAAAGGAGGAGAAGTGTAACAGAATTTCTGGTGGTATAATATTTGATGGTGTGTGCTTTTATTCATTTACTTTGTAAGATATGTTAGTAGCTACTCATCCAAAGTGGCTTGTGTCTTGCACCCAATGACCAGAGAGTACATTAGTTTCCATCTGTGCTTTAAACTAAAGCAGAGCAATGGAGGGTTCATTATTTCCTGTAAACAAAAGCAAAAGCAAAAGAAAATCCCCCTTATGTTATCCTTCTGTGATAAATTGTTTTGGCTTTCACTCTCTGCTCCTCATGTAATTGTAAATACAACAGAAAGGCAAAATAAATAAATAAAATAAAATAAAATAAAACAACAATAATAATAATAATGTTTATAACAGTTATTTCATGATTTTAATTGTTATATAATGCATAGTGACAACGTGATGACATATAGACCGTTCCAAGATGGCGTACGCATTGACATGTCTGGAGCAGTCCAATGTGGCATCTACCTATATATATCTATGCACAAAACATTGTATTCATCTAAATAAAAATAAGTTTACAAATTAGTATCATAAAAAAATATATAATTCAACATTAATTGTGTGTTTAAGTTATTAGTATTATTATTATGTTGAGTGTATTGAATTATCATATGTTAAACAAATGTCTTTTCTTTAATATTTGATATAATTAATTACAATTTGTTAAACCATTATGTAAAATAAATGCAGTATATGCAGTGTTGTTTAGATAAATAAAATAAAAAAATGTTGTTGTTGTTCTGTTCTGAACAACGTGTGGGCGTGTAGATCAGTGGTGAAGCATCTGACTGCAGTTGCAGTTTAAGGTCCCAGTTTGAATGGATGCTCCCTTTGGACTTTTTTTTTTTTTAAATTGATGTATTGTGATGTGGGAAGCTAATCAATTCTAAAATGATATTCTAAAGACAAACTTTTTTATTTATTAGTTTTTGTAAATTATTTTTTATTGGTAAACCATCTGATAAATATAAGATAAATATAGTTCAGTGGAAGTCCATTTGAGTGCAGAATAAGAGGTCTCCAGTACAAACCTGAGTGCTCCCTTTCAACTTACCATGTGTGGCATAAGCAAAACCTTGGCTTTACAGTGAGACAGAGATTGCTTAATTTTGTTATCTTTCAACAGTCAAACTGAACGTGTTATGATATGTTATGACCATTTGAAAGGTGTTCTGGTAGTATTAGAGTGCAGCTCAGTGGTACACCATTTGGCCTTAAATCAGAGCTTCAGGGTTAAAATATGTGTGCTACTTTTGGTTAAATGAAATCCTACAGTATTCTGTTGTATTGTGATGTATGCTGTGTTGGCAACATGCCGATTGTAGTGACTATCCTTAATCAGATTTTTTAAGTCACATCTTGGGTGTACTGAGGGGGTTAGATTCTTCATTTGCCTCAAAAATCCAATTTGCACATGAATTACTTATTGTTTATTATAGGCTTGATTACTGAAATAAAAATAAAAAGGTTATATTAACTATAATATATATAAATATATATATATTAGGGCTGTTAGCGTTTCAATTTGATCATAATGATTCAATTCTGCATTCTTTAAGTGCATTCACAGGATTATTTGAATGCTTCCCCTAAATTCTTTAAATGCTGATTAGTCAGGAAAAAAAAAAAACAAATACAAATGTGTGTGTATATATATAAATATATATATATATATATATATATATATATATATATATATATATATATATATATATATATATATATATATATATATATATATATTACAATTAATTATTCTCTTATCTATAACTTTGTATTTGTTATAAGAAATCAATGAAGAAATCCACTGCTGGACAATTATCAGTCATATATTGAAAGAAAGTCATATACATCTAGGATGATTTCAGGGTGAGTAATTTATGGCTTAACTTTTGGCTGAAATAACTCTTTAACATTTCCTCAGTTAATTTTGCTTTTATTCAGCTAAGCTGCAGATAAATCCTGGCATGTCTATAAGTGTGAGATCACTTCTCTTTCAGTGTGAAAACTTCTTTATCTCATTTTCATAAAGTAAAATGCTATAATATTTAACTTTTCCTCTCCATCAATGAATGATGATTCTGAAAGAAAATACACCCAATTTCTGTTTACTATAACAACACTTTCATGCATCTGATTATCAGATAAACCTTGCACTCTTATTTCAAGGTTGTTGTTAATGCTTATTTTATGTGTTTATGGTTATTTTAACAGTTTCCTTCGTACATTCACTTCAACAACATTGTTAAAACACATTTATCATACAATTGAACTATGCGTATGCTTTAGACATTTACATTGCTGCTTCATCCATACAATAAATACGGAGTTTTCGACTGCTCAGGTTAAGCAGAGAGCCATTGAAAAACTTCAGAAAAGTAAAGCTACTTTATTTTAGTATTACTGGCCACGAGTACTAAGGAAAGATCACACATCAGCTGCGTCAGTGAGATGAACTGAGCGGAAGTGCAGTCCTGTGACAGTCACAGGCAGTAAATAGTGGAACTCATAAAGGAATAACTATTCAAGGTCTCCATTAATTAGTGGTTGTAGTAATTTAATGCGTATATATTTTGAAAGCGTGCTGGCTAATGCTAAATGTAAATACAATAAGATTGTTATTCATGCCGGTTCTAATGATGTTCGACTTCGCCAGTTCACTAAAAATAACTTTAAAGAGGTGTGTGAACTTGCAAGCACGATGTCAGACACTGTAATATGCTCTGGTCCCCTCCCTGCTTACCGTGGTGATGAGATGCACAGCAGATTGTCATCACTCAATGGCTGGATGTCTAAGTGGTGCCCACAGAATAACATAGGTTTCATAGACAAATGGACGAGCTTTTGGGGCAGACCTGACCTTTTGAAAAGAGATGGTCTTCATCCCTCCTGGGGTGGCGCCACTCTTCTCTCTAGAAATATGGCACATAGTCTTAGTGTTTATACTTGACTAACTGGGGCCCAGGTCAGGAAGCAGACAAACTGGCTAAACCGACCGTCTGCTAGCTGCCTCATGTCACAGAGGTCAGTTAATTCTCAGACTTTTTCACCTAGATATCAAACTATAGAGACTGTGTGTGTTCCCCGAACTAGAAAATACAAGAAAATGTCCAAACCAATTTAAGAGTAACAATTTAATTGAGGTTCAACAAACAAAAAGGCAGTTTTCAGTCATTCCCGGGCCACATCTCTTCCTCCGCATTGACCATTCGATTGCAGCATAGAACTTCTTCCTGGTACCACTCCTCCTCGCAGGAGGCTCTATTCTGTCTCTATTCCCGAGCTTAAGGCTTTGGAGAAATATCTCTCAGAATCGTTAGACGCGGGCACTATGGTTCCCTCCACCTCTCCTGCGGGGGCTGGGTTCTTTTTTGTGAAGAAGAAGGATGGCACGTTGCGCCCCTGCATAGACTACAGAGGCTTGAATGACATAACGGTTAAGAACCGGTATCCGTTACCCCTTATGTCATCTGCTTTTGAAATCCTGCAGGGGGTACAATACTTCACAAAACTGGACCTTCGCAATGCCTATCACCTTGTACGTATTAGGGAGGGTGACGAGTGGAAGACGCCGTTTAATACAACTCTTGGGCACTTTTAATATCGTGTTCTCCTGTTTGGGCTAGTTAACGCCCCGTCACTACCAGCTGAGCTATCGAACGGGCAAAGTGCTAGAAAAAACCTCGACATATCAGGGTTTTGTAGCTCTACTGCTTGCCAAAAAGTCACTTCTGGTGCAGGAAGATGTGCTGGATTTTTGAGAAGGGGAGCAAAAGGGAGCATGCGTTCCCATATCGTGTGTCGAATCTGGCCGCCTGGGTGAAAACCAGGATTTATTTATTTTTTTTAAAGAAAATTCAATCAATAAAATACAATAGATTAAACACAATCAATAGAAAATACAGAACATTTTCTTTACACATCTGTACATTACACATATTTCCTTTACATAGTTAATTCCCAGTATTTATACGATTAAAAATGGCTTCTGTCTCATATAGCCTTGTTATTTGTACACGCTGTGACTATACAGATCACAACATGTAAATAGGAAAATGTTTGCATTATTTTGTCACTTATTGGGATTACTATGCTAACAGTATCCATTTACATCCAGGCTTTGTGCTAAGCTAGGCTAACGGTGGGTGCGTCAAATAACACTTACAGAACGCACAGAAATGAAAAAGGTATGTATGGACTTATCTAACTCTGGGGGATACTGTGAATAAGCTAAAGTCCCAAAAAGTTGGAGTGTTCCTTTAACACATACTCCTCATTCTTCAAAACCTCTGTATTTAAAACCCATACCCCCGGCCCTGTTTTCATTTAACTCCAGTCTACTTGCATAAAAAGTGGTTTATGGTCACTTAAGCTTGACTCTTCATATATAATATTACCAGTAAAGTCTTCAATGTTCCTTGTACATAAAATAAAATCAATTTTACACATAAAATTCCCTACCTAATTGCCTCCTTGAATATTCTTTCTTTTTTTCATTTCTTTCTCTCCATACATCAATTATATTATTTTCTTCCATTAATAACTTCAGTTCTTTCTTCCTTTATCATTTTTAAAAACCATTCCATCGCCCATTTCTAATTTACTGAAAACGGTATTAAAATCACCCATCATAATAACATATAATAAAATATATAAAAACATGCATAAAACCTATAAACTCAGTCCATCTCCTCCAAACCCTTTAGCAGCTCATATTTATTTGTACACTCAATACCATCTTCTTTAAGCAGGCAGTTTTTCACAAGTTCATCAAACAACCGCAGTAAGAATATTTCATCAAGCACGGTGAGTAATGGCTTCGCCTACTATCATTATTGGCACCTCTTGCCACATGTACAGTTTATCTATCCCTGTCGCTGATGAGGGATTCACATGTGATAAATGCAGGGAAATAGTCAGGCTGACAGAGAAGATTTCACAATTAGAGACACGCATCCAAACTTTAATTGAGGACAGTAAGAATGTTAGGGCTCTAGATACGGCTTTGGATGCGTCTAGCTCAGGGACTCCTGTACATTGTCCGGTTCCGGCAACAGAGACCCTGCAGCAGGGCAACTGGGTGACGGTGAGGCAGCGTAGTCGTGGGTCAAAACACCGCTCTTCTGTTCCGATCAAAACATTAAACAGGTTCTCCCCACTCAGTGATGCACCCACTGAGAAACCTGATGAAAGTGCTCTAGTTATTGGTGATTCTATTGTACGGAACGTGAATATAGAGACACCAGCCACCATAGTCAAATGTTTACCGGGAGCCAGAGCGCCTGACATCTTGGCAAATTTAAAAGTGCTGGCTAATGCTAAACGTAAATACAGTAAGATTGTTATTCATGCCGGCGCTAATGCCAGTCGGAGAACACTAAAAATAACTTTAAAGAGGTGTGTGAACTTGCAAGCACGATGTCAGACACTGTAATATGCTCTGGTCCCCTCCCTGCTTACCGTGGTGCCGAGATGCATAGCAGATTGTCATCACTCAATGGCTGGATGTCTAAGTGGTGCCCACAGAATAACATAGGTTTCATAGACAATTGGACGAGCTTTTGGGGCAGACCTGACCTGTTTAAAAGAGATGGTCTTCATCCCTCCTGGGGTGGCGCCACTCTTCTGTCTAGAAATATGGCACATAGTCTTAGTGTTTATACTTGACTAACTGGGGCCCAGGTCAGGAAGCAGACAGACTGGCTAAACCGACCGTCTGCTAGCTGCCTCCCGTCACAGAGGTCAGTTAATTCTCAGCACATAGAGACTCTTTCACCTAGATATCATAGAGACTGTGTCTGTTCCCCGAACTAGAAAATACAAAAAACGTCCAAACCAAGATAAGGTTAACAATTTAATTGAGGTTCAACAAATAAAAAACAAATGCAATATGGATAAACAAATTATAAAGATTGGCTTATTGAATATCAGATCCATTTCTACGAAAACACTTTTTGTAAATAATATGATAACTGATCATAATATAGATGTGCTCTGTTTGACAGAAACTTGGCTAAAACCTGATGATTACATTATTTTAAATGAGTCCACCCCCCAAGATTACTGTTATAAACATGAGCCGCGTCTAAAAGGCAAAGGGGGAAGTAATGGTGCTTCATATAACATTATCCAGAGAAACCAATGTTAATGATAAATCCCCTGTTATGTTTGTACTGGCTACTGTATACAGGCCACCAGGGCACCATACAGACTTTATTAAAGAGTTTGGTGATTTTACATCCGAGTTAGTTCTGGCTGCAGATATAGTTTTAATAGTTGGTGATTTTAATATCCATGTCGATAATGAAAAAGATGCATTGGGATCAGCATTTATAGACATTCTGAACTCTATTGGTGTTAGACAACATGTTTCAGGACCTACTCATTGTCGAAATCATACTCTAGATTTAATACTGTCACATGGAATTGATGTTGATAGTGTTGAAATTATTCAGCCAAGTGATGATATCTCAGATCATTATTTAGTTCTGTGTAAACTTCATATAGCCAAAATTGTAAATTCTACTTCTTGCTACAAGTATCGAAGAACCATCAGACTGCTTTTTAAGTTATCTTCCTGATGTATCCAAATTCCTTAGCATATCCAAAACCTCAGAACAACTTGATGATGTAACAGAAACTATGGACTCTCTCTTTTCTAGCACTTTAAATACAGTTGCTCCTTTACGCTTAAGGAAGGTTAAGGAAAACAGTTTGACACCATGGTATAATGAGCATACTCGCACCCTAAAGAGAGCAGCCCGAAAAATGGAGCGCAGCTGGAGGAAAACAAAACTAGAGGTATTTCGTATTGCTTGGCGGGAAAGTAGCATATCCTATAGAAAAGCATTAAAAACTGCTAGATCTGATTACTTTTCTTCTCTTTTAGAAGAAAACAAACATAACCCCAGGTATTTATTCAATACAGTGGCTAAATTAACGAAAAATAAAGCCTCAACAAGTGTTGACATTTCCCAACCCCACAACAGTAATGACTTTATGAACTACTTTACTTCTAAAATCGATACTATTAGAGATAAAATTGCAACCATTCAGCCGTCAGCTACATTATCACATCAGACAGTGCACTATAGACCCCCTGAGGAACAGTTCCACTCATTCTCTACTATAGGAGAGGAAGAATTGTATAAACTTGTTAAATCATCTAAACCAACAACATGTATGTTAGACCCTATACCATCTAAGCTCCTAAAAGAGGTGCTTCCAGAAGTCATAGGTCCTCTTCTGACTATTATTAATTCCTCATTGTCATTAGGATATGTCCCCAAAACCTTCAAACTGGCTGTTATTAAGCCTCTCATAAAAAAACCACAACTTGACCCCAGAGAACTTGTTAATTATAGACCAATCTCAAATCTCCCTTTTCTGTCCAAGATACTAGAAAAGGTGGTATCCTCACAATTATATTCCTTCTTAGAGAAAAATGGTATATGTGAGGATTTCCAGTCAGGATTTAGACCGTATCATAGTACTGAGACTGCTCTCCTTAGAGTTACAAATGATCTGCTCTTATCATCTGATCTTGGGTGTATCTCTCTATTAGTTTTATTGGATCTTAGTGCTGCGTTTGACACAATTGACCACAACATTCTTTTGCATAGACTTGAACACTTTGTTGGCATCAGTGGAAGTGCATTAGCATGGTTTAAATTTTACTTATATGACCGCCATCAGTTCGTAGCAGTGAATGAAGATGTATCATATCGATCACAAGTGCAGTATGGAGTACCTCGAGGCTCAGTACTAGGGCCGCTACTCTTCACGCTTTATATGTTACCCTTGGGAGATATCATCAGGAAACATGGTGTTAGCTTTCACTGTTATGCTGATGATACTCAACTCTATATTTCCTCGCAGCCCGGTGAAACACACCAATTTGAAAAACTAATGGAATGCATAGTCTATATAAAAAATTGGATGACAAGTAATTTCTTACTGCTAAATTCAGAAAAAACAGAGGTGTTAATCATAGGGCCTAAAAACTCTGCTTGTAATAACCTAGAACACTGTCTAAGACTTGATGGTTGCTCTGTCAATTCTTCGTCATCAGTTAGGAACCTAGGTGTGCTACTTGATCGCAATCTATGCTCTCAATGTCAAATGCAGAAATGTTAATCCATGCATTTATGACTTCAAGGTTAGATTATTGTAATGCTTTATTGGGTGGTTGTTCTGCACGCTTGGTAAACAAACTACAGCTAGTCCAAAATGCAGCAGCAAGAGTTCTTACTAGAACCAGGAAGTATGACCATATTAGCCCGGTCCTTTCCACACTGCACTGGCTCCCTATCAAACATCGTATAGATTTTAAAATATTGCTTATTACTTAGAAAGCCCTGAATGGTTTAGCACCTCAGTATTTGAATGAGCTCCTTTTACATTATACTCCTCTACGTCCGCTACGTTCTCAAAACTCAGGCAATTTGATAATACCTGGAATATCAAAATCAACTGCGGGCGGCAGATCCTTTTCCTATTTGGCGACTAAACTCTGGAATAACCTACCTAACATTGTTCGGGAGGCAGACACACTCTTGCAGTTTAAATCTAGATTAAAGACCCATCTCTTTAACCTGGCATACACATAACATACTAATATGCTTTTAATATCCAAATCCATTAAAGGATTTTTAGGCTGCATTAATTAGTTAAACCGGAACCGGAAACACTTCACATAACACCGTACTTTCTACATCATTAGAAGAATGGCATCTACGCTAATATTTGTCTGTTTCTCTCTTGTTCCGAGGTCACCGTGGCCACCAGATCCAGTCTGTATCCAGATCAGAGGGTCACTGCAGTCACCCGGATCCAGTACGTATCCAGACCAGATGGTGGATCAGCACCTAGAAAGGACCTCTACTGCCCTGAAAGACAGCGGAGACCAGGACAACTAGAGCCCCAGATACAGATCCCCTGTAAAGACCTTGTCTCAGAGGACCACCAGGACAAGACCACAGGAAACAGATGATTCTTCTGCACAATCTGACTTTGCTGCAGCCTGGAATTGAACTACTGGTTTCGTCTGGTCAGAGGAGAACTGGCCCCCAAACTGAGCCTGGTTTCTCCCAAGGTTTTTTTCTCCATTCTGTCACCGATGGAGTTTCGGTTCCTTGCCGCTGTCGCCTCTGGCTTGCTTAGTTGGGGTCACTTCATCTACAGCGATATCATTGACTTGATTGCAAATAAATGCACAGACACTATTTAAACTGAACAGAGATGACATCACTGAAATCACTGATGAACTGCCTTTAACTATCATTTTGCATTATTGAGACACTGTTTTCCAAATGAATGTTGTTCAGTGCTTTGACACAATGTATTTTGTTTAAAGCACTATATAAATAAAGGTGATTGATTGATTGATTTAAGCACTCTTTTTCTTGCAGTATCTAGATTGGGTATTACCTTTACAGATCTTCTTCTTTTCAATGATTTCCCCTGCGTCTCCTCATTTTCTTTTCCTTGTTCACACTCTTTTGTAGCAGAAAGATTCTCATTACTCTCATCATTAAGGTCCACAGCGTCCATCTCCTTTTTCATACTGTCACATCCATCTGTGTCCATAAAATTTCCTTCTTTTGTGCATCACTCAATACTTTATTCCTTTTTTCATCCAGTTCCACAGTATCCAAAGCATTTTGCAGGCTGTCAGTCAAATACATCTTTTTCCAAATTCCTCCAACCCATTGTGTTTGTATGATCTTTTTGTTACACTCTTTCTGTTGTTCTGTATTCTTATTTGATTCCAGTCCGTTATCTCGTACTCTTTCTCCCTCGTCTCGCTGCTCGTTGTTTCGTTCATGCACCTGCCCGCCCACCTGCTGCTCCTCCTCCTCCTCCTCACCCTGCATCCAACACTCACACTTATTTAAAACCAAATTGCAATCTGGGCACGTAACAGCGTTGCAATTTCTTGCGAAGTGCCTTCTCTCCTCACATTTATAGCATTTGAACTCCGGGCCGTCCTTCACCACATGGTCTGGGCTCATGCACAGCCTACAATTCTTCACCTGATGGCTGTGCATAACCCGAAAGTATTGTGGACCCTCTGCCATTTCTATTTTTTTGCTGTAAGGGAGGGAGGCCACCTCCTTGGGGAACCGCGCCTTTACATATCTCGTCCCATCCTCAATGCTGGTGCCCGGATAAACACGCCGCTTTATTTTTGAAATTTGGGAAACCCCCTGATCCTCCAGTTCTTCATCAGCAAGTTAGACGGGCAGATGCATGAAAGAGACAACATAGTCTCTGTTTTGAAGTTTCTTTATATCACAGTTCACTCCTTTTATCAACAATCCCTCAGTCAGTTTATCACAAGTTTCTTCTTTTCCATTGTCAGCTCGTATTCTTTTCCTTGTCTTGGCCTTAGTGCCAAGATTTCCCCATATCCACATTTGTCCATCACTGCTTTAATAATATCCACAGCCCTCACCTCACTTACATTCTCCACATTCACAATCACAGTTGCCTCCTTTAAGTATTTCCTTTCACCAAATGTATCTCTTGCATCCAGATGTTTTTGCTCGTTGTTGATACTCCAGTCCAGTGTTGTTTGCCATGCGTGTCTCTCCAGCCAGTCGTGTTGTTTGCCATCCGTCTCTCTCCAGCCGGTTCAGTGTGGTTTGCCATGCATCTCTCTCCAACCAGTCCAGTGTCGTTTGCCATATGTCTCTCTCCAGTCAGTCCGTTGTTGTTTGCCATATGTTTCTCTCCAGACAGTCGTGTGTCATTATCCATTAATCTGTCCATTTTACGCGAAAAACAAAAAACAGAAAAAAAACACCCTCCAGCCACCAAAAAGCTGTGGTTAGGTGGTTTAAAAACTGAAAAACCACACAAAAAACTGAACTAAAGACCAAAAACAACTTACAAACAAACACAATCAGAAAAATCAAAATGGAGAAGATCCTTCTTTTCCAAGAGTTTAATTAGGGTTGGAGCTAAACTCTGCAGGGCAGTGGCCCTCCAGGACCGAAGTTGCTTATCCCTGCCGTACAGTATGAGAAAAAAAAGATAGGAAGATATTCCTAATCTGCCTAATCCATAGGGGGCACCCGGATTTGAACCGGGGACCTCTTGATCTGCAGTCAAATGCTCTACCACTGAGCTATACCCCCACATCTTTGGAGAAACATGCTCTTTCATTGAGCCACACCCCCACAGACTTCTGTGCTTAGAGCCAAAGATTAAGTTAGATCCTACGATTCAACAATATCAAACATTGACTGCTTCACTTGAACTCAAGTCTTTGGTTACTCCAAATCAGAATCAACAACTCTACAACTCAAAACCTCCAAATAAGACAAGTCCAAAGGGGGCACCCAGATTTGAAGTGTGGATGGCTTGATTACAGACTCAAATGGTTTATAATCACATACAGAATCTTTCTATGTAGACATGTTTGCACTTATTCCTAATTTGCCAAATCCAAAGGGGCACCCGGATCTGCAGTCAAATGCTCTACCACTGAGCTATACCCCCACATCTTTGAAGAAACATGCTCTTTCATTGAGCCATACCCCCACAGACTTCTGTGCTTAGAGCCACAGATTAAGTTAGATCCTACGATTCAACAATATCAAACATTGACTGCTTCACTGTAAACTCAAGTCTTTGGTTACTCCAAATCAGAATCAACAACTCTACAACTCAAAACCTCCAAATAAGACAAGTCCAAAGGGGACACCCAGATTTGAAATGTGGATGGCTTGATTACAGACTCAATTTGAACTTGTGTCGTTGATTATGTCAAGCAAGCCAGATCCAAAATGTAGACCTATTGATCTGCAGACAAATGCTCTGTCGTTGAGCTATAACCCCGTACTGCATGAGCACAAACCACAAAAATGAACTTATGTCAAGGATTTGTTTATTCCTAATATGCCAAGCCCAAATTAGGCACATGGAATGAACCTGGGACCTCTTGATCTGCAATCAAACGCTGTGCCATTGAGATATTACCCCGTACAGCAGGGATAGGCAACTCCAGTCCTGGAGGGCCACTATCCTGCAGAGATTCGCTTCAGCCCTCATGAAAACTCACCTGCCTGTATCTATCTAGTAATCCCGAAAACACTGATTGCCTTGTCCCAGTGAGTTTAATTAGGGTTGGAGCTAAACTCTGCAGGGCAGTGGCCCTCCAGGACCGAAGTTGCTTATCCCTGCCGTACAGTATGAGCACTAAAAGGCAGGAAGATATTCCTAATCTGCCAAATCCATAAGGGGCACCCGGTTTTGAACCGGGGACCTCTTGATCTGCAGTCAAATGCTCTACCACTGAGCTATACCCCCACATCATTGAAGAAACATGCTCTTTCATTGAGCCATACCCCCACAGACTTCTGTGCTTAGAGCCACAAATTAAGTTAAATCCTACGATTCAACAATATCAAACATTGACTGCTTCACTGTAAACTCAATTCTTTGGTTACTCCAAATCAGAATCAACAACTCTACAACTCAAAACCTCCAAATAAGACAAGTCCAAAGGGGGCACCCAGATTTGAAGTGTGGATGGCTTGATTACAGACTCAAATGGTTTATAATCACATACAGAATCTTTCTATGTAGACATGTCTGCACTTATTCCTAATTTGCCAAATCCAAAGGGGCACCCGGATCTGCAGTCAAATGCTCTACCACTGAGCTATACCCCCACATCTTTGAAGAAACATGCTCTTTCATTGAGTCATACCACCACAGACTTCTGTGCTTATAGCCACAGATTAAGTTAGATCCTACGATTCAACAATATCAAACATTGACTGCTTCACTGTAAACTCAAGTCTTTGGTTACTCCAAATCAGAATCAACAACTCTACAACTCAAAACCTCCAAATAAGACAAGTTCAAAGGGGGCACCCAGATTTGAAATGTGGATGGCTTGATTACAGACTCAATTTGAACTCATGTCGTTGATTATGTCAAGCAAGCCAGATCCAAAATATAGACCTATTGATCTGCAGACAAATGCTCTATCGTTGAGCTATAACCCCGTACTGCATGAGCACAAACCACAAAAATGAACTTATGTCAAGGATTTGTTTATTCCTAATATGCCAAGCCCAAATTAGGCACATGGAATGAACCTGGGACCTCTTGATCTGCAATCAAACGCCGTGCCATTGAGATATTACCCCGTACAGCAGGGATAGGCAACTGCAGTCCTGGAGGGCCACTATCCTGCAGAGATTCGCTTCAGCCCTCATGAAAACTCACCTGCCTGTATCTATCTAGTAATCCCGAAAACACTGATTGCCTTGTCCCAGTGAGTTTAATTAGGGTTGGAGATAAACTCTGCAGTGCAGTGGCCCTCCAGGACCGAAGTTGCTTATCCCTGCCGTAAGGTATGAGCACTAAAAGGCAGGAAGATATTCCTAATCAGCCAAATCCATAGGTGGCACCCGGATTTGAACCGGGGACCTCTTGATCTCCAGTCAAATGCTCTACCACTGAGCTATACCCCCACACACTGCCTGGATCATAGCCACACACAAGATGACAGACTCACTTTTAGATAAGGATTTTGGATATGAAAAGAATGCCAGATCCAAAAAAATTACCTAGCGAGAGGATGTGCCACTGAGGTATAATCACATGCAGAATCTTACTATATAGATAAGCATGCACTTAATCCTAATCTGCCAAATCCATAGGGGGCACCCGGATTTGAACCGGGGACCTCTTGATCTGCAGTCAAATGCTCTACCACTGAGCTATACCCCCACATCTTTGGAGAAACATGCTCTTTCATTGAGCCGCACCCCCACAGACTTCTGTGCTTAGAGCCAAAGATTAAGTTAGATCCTACGATTCAACAATATCAAACATTGACTGCTTCACTTGAACTCAAGTCTTTGGTTACTCCAAATCAGAATCAACAACTCTACAACTCAAAACCTCCAAATAAGACAAGTCCAAAGGGGGCACCCAGATTATCCCTGCCGTACAGTATGAGCACAAAAAGGCAGGAAGATATTCCTTATCTGCCAAATCCATAGGGGGCACCCGGATTTGAACCGGGGACCTCTTGATCTGCAGTCAAATGCTCTACCACTGAGCTATACCCCCACATCTTTGGAGAAACATGCTCTTTCATTGAGCCTCACCCCCACAGACTTCTGTGCTTAGAGCCAAAGATTAAGTTAGATCCTACGATTCAACAATATCAAACATTGACTGCTTCACTTGAACTCAAGTCTTTGGTTACTCCAAATCAGAATCAACAACTCTACAACTCAAAACCTCCAAATAAGACAAGTCCAAAGGGGGCACCCAGATTATCCCTGCCGTACAGTATGAGCACCAAAAGATATTCCTTATCTGCCAAATCCATAGGGGGCACCCGGATTTGAACCGGGGACCTCTTGATCTGCAGTCAAATGCTCTACCACTGAGCTATACCCCCACATCTTTGGAGAAACATGCTCTTTCATTGAGCCACACCCCCACAGACTTCTGTGCTTAGAGCCAAAGATTAAGTTAGATCCTACGATTCAACAATATCAAACATTGACTGCTTCACTTGAACTCAAGTCTTTGGTTACTCCAAATCAGAATCAACAACTCTACAACTCAAAACCTCCAAATAAGACAAGTCCAAAGGGGGTACCCAGATTATCCCTGCCGTACAGTATGAGCACAAAAAGGCAGGAAGATATTCCTTATCTGCCAAATCCATAGGGGGCACCCGGATTTGAACCGGGGACCTCTTGATCTGCAGTCAAATGCTCTACGACTGAGCTATACCCCCACATCTTTGGAGAAACATGCTCTTTCATTGAGCCACACCCCCACAGACTTCTGTGCTTAGAGCCAAAGATTAAGTTAGATCCTACGATTCAACAATATCAAACATTGACTGCTTCACTTGAACTCAAGTCTTTGGTTACTCCAAATCAGAATCAACAACTCTACAACTCAAAACCTCCAAATAAGACAAGTCCAAAGGGGGCACCCAGATTTGAAGTGTGGATGGCTTGATTACAGACTCAAATGGTTTATAATCACATACAGAATCTTTCTATGTAGACATGTTTGCACTTATTTCTAATTTGCCAAATCCAAAGGGGCACCCGGATCTGCAGTCAAATGCTCTACCACTGAGCTATACCCCCACATCTTTGAAGAAACATGCTCTTTCATTGAGCCATACCCCCACAGACTTCTGTGCTTATAGCCACAGATTAAGTTAGATCCTACGATTCAACAATATCAAACATTGACTGCTTCACTGTAAACTCAAGTCTTTGGTTACTCCAAATCAGAATCAACAACTCTACAACTCAAAACCTCCAAATAAGACAAGTCCAAAGGGGGCACCCAGATTTGAAATGTGGATGGCTTGATTACAGACTCAATTTGAAACTCATGTCGTTGATTATGTCAAGCAAGCCAGATCCAAAATGTAGACCTACTGATCTGCAGACAAATGCTCTGTCGTTGAGCTATAACCCCGTACTGCATGAGCACAAACCACAAAAATGAACTCATGTCAAGGATTTGTTTATTCCTAATATGCCAAGCCCAAATTAGGCACATGGAATGAACCTGGGACCTCTTGATCTGCAATCAAACGCCGTGCCATTGAGATATTACCCCCGTACAGCAGGGATAGGCAACTGCAGTCCTGGAGGGCCACTATCCTGCAGAGATTCGCTTCAGCCCTCATGAAAACTCACCTGCCTGTATCTATGTAGTAATCCCGAAAACACTGATTGCCCTTGTCCCAGTGAGTTTAATTAGGGTTGGAGCTAAACTCTGCAGGGCAGTGGCCCTCCAGGACCGAAGTTGCTTATCCCTGCCGTAAGGTATGAGCACTAAAAGGCAGGAAGATATTCCTAATCTGCCAAATCCATAGGGGGCACCCGGATTTGAACCGGGGACCTCTTGATCTGCAGTCAAATGCTCTACCACTGAGCTATACCCCCACATCTTTGGAGAAACATGCTCTTTCATTGAGCCACACCCCCACAGACTTCTGTGCTTAGAGCCAAAGATTGAGTTAGATCCTACGATTCAACAATATCAAACATTGACTGCTTCACTTGAACTCAAGTCTTTGGTTACTCCAAATCAGAATCAACAACTCTACAACTCAAAACCTCCAAATAAGACAAGTCCAAAGGGGGGCACCCAGATTATCCCTGCCGTACAGTATGAGCACAAAAAGGCAGGAAGATATTCCTTATCTGCCAAATCCATAGGGGGCACCCGGATTTGAACCGGGGACCTCTTGATCTGCAGTCAAATGCTCTACCACTGAGCTATACCCCCACACACTCCCTGGGTCATAGCCACACACATTATGACAGACTCACTTATGGATAAAGATTTTGGATATGATAAGAATGCCAGATACAAAAAAATTACCTAGCGAGAGGAAGTGCCACTGAGGTATAATCACATACAGAATCTTACTATACAGATAAGCCTGCACTTATTCCTAATCTGCCAAATCCATAGGGGGCACCCGGATTTGAACCGGGGACCTCTTGATCTGCAGTCAAATGCTCTACCACTGAGCTATACCCCCACATCTTTGGAGAAACATGCTCTTTCATTGAGCCACACCCCCACAGACTTCTGTGCTTAGAGCCAAAGATTAAGTTAGATCCTACGATTCAAACAATATCAAAACATTGACTGCTTCACTTGAACTCAAGTCTTTGGTTACTCCAAATCAGAATCAACAACTCTACAACTCAAAACCTCCAAATAAGACAAGTCCAAAGGGGGCACCCAGATTGGAAGTGTGGATGGCTTGATTACAGACTCAAATGGTTTATAATCACATACAGAATCTTTCTATGTAGACATGTTTGCACTTATTCCTAATTTGCCAAATCCAAAGGGGCACCCGGATCTGCAGTCAAATGCTCTACCACTGAGCTATACCCCCACATCTTTGAAGAAACATGCTCTTTCATTGAGCCATACCCCCACAGACTTATGTGCTTAGAGCCACAGATTAAGTTAGATCCTACGATTCAACAATATCAAACATTGACTGCTTCACTGTAAACTCAAGTCTTTGGTTACTCCAAATCAGAATCAACAACTCTACAACTCAAAACCTCCAAATAAGACAAGTCCCAAAGGGGGGCACCCAGATTTGAAATGTGGATGGCTTGATTACAGACTCAATTTGAACTCATGTCGTTGATTATGTCAAGCAAGCCAGATCCAAAATGTAGACCTATTGATCTGCAGACAAATGATCTGTCGTTGAGCTATAACCCCGTACTGCATGAGCACAAACCACAAAAACGAAAACTCATGTCAAGGATTTGTTTATTCCTAATATGCCATCTTTGGAGAAACATGCTCTTTCATTGAGCCACACCCCCACAGACTTCTGTGCTTAGAGCCAAAGATTAAGTTAGATCCTACGATTCAACAATATCAAACATTGACTGCTTCACTTGAACTCAAGTCTTTGGTTACTCCAAATCAGAATCAACAACTCTACAACTCAAAACCTCCAAATAAGACAAGTCCAAAGGGGGCACCCAGATTATCCCTGCCGTACAGTATGAGCACAAAAAGGCAGGAAGATATTCCTTATCTGCCAAATCCATAGGGGGCACCCGGATTTGAACGGGGACCTCTTGATCTGCAGTCAAATGCTCTACCACTGAGCTATACCCCCACACACTCCCTGGTCATAACCACACACATTAATGACAGACTCACTTATGGATAAAGATTTTGGATATGATAAGAATGCCAGATACAAAAAAATTACCTAGCGAGAGGAAGTGCCACTGAGGTTATAATCCATATACAGAATCTTACTATACAGATAAGCCTGCACTTATTCCTAATCTGCCAAATCCATAGGGGGCACCCGGATTTGAACCGGGGACCTCTTGATCTGCAGTCAAATGCTCTACCACTGAGCTATACCCCCACATCTTTGGAGAAAAAATGCTCTTTCATTGAGCCACACCCCCACAGACTTCTGTGCTTAGAGCCAAAGATTAAGTAGATCCTACATTCAAACAATATCAAACATTGACTGCTTCACTTGAACTCAAGTCTTTGGTTACTCCAAATCAGAATCAACAACTCTACAACTCAAAACCTCCAAATAAGACAAGTCCAAAGGGGCACCCAGATTTGAAGTGTGGATGGCTTGATTACAGTCTCAAATGGTTTATAATCACATACAGAATCTTGTCTATGTAGACTGTTTGCACTTATTCCTAATTTGCCAATCCAAGGGGCACCCGGATCTGCAGTCAAATGCTCTACCACTGAGCTATACCCCCACATCTTTGAAGAAACATGCTCTTTCATTGAGCCATACCCCCACAGACTTCTGTGCTTAGAGCCACAGATTAAGTTAGATCCTACGATTCAACAATATCAAACATTGACTGCTTCACTGTAAACTCAAGTCTTTGGTTACTCCAAATCAGAATCAACAACTCTACAACTCAAAACCTCCAAATAAGACAAGTCCAAAGGGGGCACCCAGATTTGAAATGTGGATGGCTTGATTACAGACTCAATTTGAACTCATGTCGTTGATTATGTCAAGCAAGCCAGATCCAAAATGTAGACCTATTGATCTGCAGACAAATGCTCTGTCGTTGAGCTATAACCCCGTACTGCATGAGCACAAACCACAAAAATGAACTTATGTCAAGGATTTGTTTATTCCTAATATGCCAAGCCCAAATTAGGCACATGGAATGAACCTGGGACCTCTTGATCTGCAATCAAACGCCGTGCCATTGAGATATTACCCCGTACAGCAGGGATAGGCAACTGCAGTCCTGGAGGGCCACTATCCTGCAGAGATTCGCTTCAGCCCTCATGAAAACTCACCTGCCTGTATCTATCTAGTAATCCCGAAAACACTGATTGCCTTGTCCCAGTGAGTTTAATTAGGGTTGGAGCTAAACTCTGCAGGGCAGTGGCCCTCCAGGACCGAAGTTGCTTATCCCTGCCGTAAGGTATGAGCACTAAAAGGCAGGAAGATATTCCTAATCTGCCAAATCCATAGGGGCACCCGGATTTGAACCGGGGACCTCTTGATCTGCAGTCAAATGCTCTACCACTGAGCTATACCCACACACTCCCTGGATCATAGCCACACACAAGATGACAGACTCACTTTTAGATAAGGATTTTGGATATGAAAAGAATGCCAGATCCAAAAAAAATTACCTAAGCGAGAGGATGTGCCACTGAGGTATAATCACATGCAGAATCTTACTATATAGATAAGCATGCACTTAATCCTAATCTGCCAAATCCATAGGGGGCACCCGGATTTGAACCGGGGACCTCTTGATCTGCAGTCAAATGCTCTACCACTGAGCTATACCCCCACATCTTTGGAGAAACATGCTCTTTCATTGAGCCACACCCCCACAGACTTCTGTGCTTAGAGCCAAAGATTAAGTTAGATCCTACGATTCAACAATATCAAACATTGACTGCTTCACTTGAACTCAAGTCTTTGGTTACTCCAAATCAGAATCAACAACTCTACAACTCAAAACCTCCAAATAAGACAAGTCCAAAGGGGGCACCCAGATTATCCCTGCCGTACAGTATGAGCACAAAAAGAAGGAAGATATTCCTTATCTGCCAAATCCATAGGGGGCACCCGGATTTGAACCGGGGACCTCTTGATCTGCAGTCAAATGCTCTACCACTGAGCTATACCCCCACATCTTGGAGAAACATGCTCTTTCATTGAGCCACACCCCCACAGACTTCTGTGCTTAGAGCCAAAGATAAGTTAGATCCTACGATTCAACAATATCAAACATTGACTGCTTCACTTAACTCAAGTCTTTGGTTACTCCAAATCAGAATCAACAACTCTACAACTCAAAACCTCCAAATAAGACAAGTCCAAAGGGGCACCCAGATTATCCTGCCGTACAGTATGAGCACAAAAAGGCAGGAAGATATCCTTATCTGCCAAATCCATAGGGGGCACCCGGATTTGAACCGGGGACCTCTTGATCTGCAGTCAAATGCTCTACCACTGAGCTATACCCCCACATCTTGGAGAAACATGCTCTTTCATTGAGCCACACCCCCACAGACTTCTGTGCTTAGAGCCAAAGATTAAGTTAGATCCTACGATTCAACAATATCAAACATTGACTGCTTCACTTGAACTCAAGTCTTTGGTACTCCAAATCAGAATCAACAACTCTACAACTCAAAACCTCCAAATAAGACAAGTCCAAAGGGGGCACCCAGATTTCC